>NC_039365.1:78280570-78444964 GCF_003573695.1 Papaver somniferum
TGGGTCGGTTTTATATGCCCTCTTGGTCGGTCCCTCACTTCTCCACAATTATGTTTTATTACCTAACGATCGCACGAGTATTATTCTAATAAATGATCAACACTAGCATTTGATCATTCTTTCACCAACCGGTCAATTAAGGACCTTGGTGCGCGCTCACTCGAGCACTTGGGCACCAGATGGACGTTCATTATCCCATGTGGTCGGTACCTCCCTCACAACATACCTACTTTCAGCAATTCATCAATTGGCGAACAATTGATCAAAAAATAGGGTTTCGAACAAACGCTCCACAAATCATCATTCTAAGCAAGTTCAAACACTAATAAATTTATGTTGATTCGAAAATCAACATCTGGATTAATCATATAATATTTGGTACTCTACCAATATTTTAATTAGTATTTTATCGGGTCACGTTGCCAATAAATAATTCGTCGAATTGAGCAATATATGCTTAGTTGCTCGAATATTGATCCAACTATCAATATTCAGTAATTTATCGATATTCAGTAATTCGTCGAATTGAGCAATACTTGCTCAGTTGCTCGAATATCGATCCAACTATCAATATTCAGTACTTCGTCGAATCGAGCAATACTTGCTCAGTTGCTCGAATTTACAATATTTGCTCAGACGAGCAATATCAACATAAAAACTGTATGTATGTTCAATACATGAATCACTGAGCATTCGTCACTCATGATCAATTCAACAAAACTCGGACTCACTGTCTAATAAGTCAATGACTAACTAATCAAATACACGTCTGCTTTGCAGACTCCACGTTCGTGAGACATTAATCACGTCACATAGGGGATATCAATTAAGGTTTGTTCTGGCGGCCTACAACACGTGTGTTCATCCACGATGAGAATGTGAATAAGTCATGCAAGCGGTTGAAGAAGTTATCAAAGTAGTGGGTGGACGGTTAACCAAGTCTAGACATGACCTGGAACTGGTTTCACCATGATCTTCCACTTTCTCACTCTTTCACTCAAGAAACCGTCATACTTACAGGATCAATGTGTTTACTATTCTGATAATATAAATAAGTCCAAAGTCGATGACTGAAGAAAACGTTCGTCTACTCACAAGTTCTCTCGATAAAAACTTATTTACACATATTTTCAGAAACCTTCAACACATCTACAATCCTTTTGATCACCATTGACCCCACAATTCTCAGCTCCCCTCATACATATCAACCCATATCCCTCTTTGTGACCGAATTGACTATAGAACGGCTATTGACTTGGTTTAGGCCGGAGTCCTACAGATTGATCTCTCGAACTCAAAGCACTCCCATGCAGTGAATCTGTGTGAGGTTAAGAAGTTTTCTCGGTTGAGGAGTCTCGCCCGAACCGTCGTCTCTTCACTTTCCTAAAAACCAGCAAATCGTTTTCCCCCATCTACAGATTGGGGACCACAGTGGGAGATCATTCTCTCGGTTGCAATCTCACATTTTCGTAAGATGGCTGGTCTAGGTTAGTTACAAATGCAAATGACGCTAGCACTAGCAACAATAAAAATGATGGTATTCCAGAAACCATTCCTGCTTATAACAATGATGGTGATACTACTCCTCCTCAAACCAACATTGGAATCATCCTCTCTTCGGCCGGTATCCCTAGGAAGTCATAGAAAATCTTCCCACCATAGCTGATCTCATGAAGGTTCAAGAAGTTCTCGCCAAAAATCAAAATGACACGGCCGCTACTCAGAAGGAACTATGCAATTATCTTAAAACTCTTGAAAAAACGGGGGTCTAACAACCACACCCAATATTTCTCTTAGCAATCTGTATGGACAAACTCCAATATACTTTTAAGAGAATCAACTAGACAGTCGGACTCAATCTTATAAAAAGTATATCAAAGACTTATATCTCAATTTCTCGATTCAATACTTTACTCAAGAAAATAGAAATATGCGAGTCTAATTCAATATAAGAGAAATTAACTTGAACGGTACCAAAGACCAATGTTCAAGTATCAATCAATTTCAATCAACAACCAAAGGTCGGATTTCAAAAATGATTGATTCAACGCACAACCTGTGATATTTCAATTATATAACAAAATATAATGCAGAAAAGAAATAACACAAACACCAGAAGTTTTGTTAACGAGGAAACCGCAAATGCAGAAAACCCCCGGGACGTAGTCTATATTGAGCGCACACTGTATTAAGCCGTTACATACACTAACCTACTATAAACTAACTTCGGTCTGGAATGTAATTGAACCCCAATCAATCTCACACTGATCCAATGTACATTGGCGCTCCTTACGTCTCTGATCCCAGCAGATATTATGCACTTATTTCCCTTAGTTGATCTCACTAACAACTAAGAGTTTCTACGACCCAAAGTAGAAGACTTTAATTCACGGTCGTGAACTTCCGCCAGTATACGTACGGGTACGCATACTTACCCAGTCTCCATCAACCATTTAGTAAAAACACAAGTATGCATACATTTGGTTCTCGGTTTTGGACTTATACACTAATGTGCGAACACACTATATGCTTATATCCAAAGATGGTTACATATTCCAAACTCTCATTTCAATCATTGAAATATTCTTAGAGAACGTTATATATTTGTTGTTCACAAACTATTTTTCGTCAAAGCGATTTTCAAGTGATTGAAACTAATATGACTTTCGTCACTAGTAAAGATGAACTTGGCCAAAGAGAAAGCTTACCAACACATATTTCGAGAAATAGATAAGCGAGATAAACTCGGCTCGAAATAACAAATGTGTATAATCGAAGTCTATATAGCAATACGAATTTTGTCTCAAGATAGGAGATAGAGCAGATAGACTTTTGAGTGATAGATAAGTTCAAGTCTCCACATACCTTTTAGTCGATGAAGTTCTACCAGTTCCTTGAGTAGTTCTTCGTCTTTGTCTGATGAACGCCGTGGAGTCTAAAGCCCAACTACACTTTCTATCCTAGTCGGGACTTAGCTATTAGTAGACTATAAATCAATACTTATAGTTTTGGCAACTAAACTTGAAAAAAAAGCTTGAGATAGCAACGCTTGCCAGTTCGACCGAGCAGTGCTCTAACCATCTTCCCCTTTGTCAATTTTAGTGACAAAACTATCAATACATATGGAATACAAAATAAATAAACTTTGCAACTTCTCTTCCACATGCATGATCTCCTTGGTTCTTCAACATTACTCGAAATCTTCGTCACTTCCAAGTACTCCAATGATTCCAAAGGTTGTAAGTTCAGCATCATCGTTGTTGAAAATCCGTAGCCATAAAAATGAGAAAAAAAAGGCTCTCAATCATTGTTATACAATGTCTTAGTATTATTACACAACATCAAAGTTCAATTGTATCACAACTTCGATAACAATACTATGGTGATATGTATCACTTCCCCTTAGTCAATACTCCATCTCACATGGAAACCACTCCCTCTTACATAATGATCCGAAAACCATATGTATTTATAGTGTGAATTACACATTAATTCTCCCCCTTTTTGTCAATAAAATTGGCAAAGGTACGAAAACTAGTGGGATCCTAATGAAATTTCCATAGAGATATTTCATGACCAAAAGAAGGCACATATCAACTTTTTAGATGCAATCATATAGCCGAATCTAAATGCATTCATCAAGGAGTTTTTAAAGATACAAGATAACTCCTATAATATTCCACAGCCGCACTCCCCACGAAGATTTGGTAATTAAGCACAAGTTCAATTAAGAACTCTCCCCCATAAAATGTCATTCCCGAAAGAACAACGAGAGCGACATTACTTTCACAAGAAAAGAAGGATTTCTTTGGACAACACGAATCACATAAAAATATGAATTCGTGTCCAAAATACTCAATTAAATTAACCACAAGAGAACCCGTGATTGATTTAATCGGAAATGCTAAACATAAGAGAACTTACGGAGCCACACAGTATATACATAAAAAAATATGGATTAGGGAAGATCAATACTGAAGGAATAAACAAGGATTCATTCTATTTTCCATCACTTTTTGCACAATGACATACAATAGACATAATCCCTGTAAACAAAAGTTTTATCCTTTCTTCTATTAATAATAACATGAAGGCTTTCTTTGTGAGTAAAAAGTTCATTCAATCTTTTATCAATACTTGCATATCGACATGCGAAAGACTTAACTTTTGACTACGTAAGGGACAATCATCGTTCATGGACGTAAAACATATATCACATAACAATTTACAATATATAAAACCATAAAGATTAATACTGCAAAAATCATCTTCCAAACAAACTTTAGAATTTAAGCAAATAAATGTAAAAACATTGAAGATGAAAAAATTTGGACATAGCTATGTGTAATCACAATAATGGCTATTCCAAACTCTAGTTATTCTTCCTAAAACTCAAGAATAAAATTCTCATAAGAAGTTTCCTAGATATTAAGACAAACTCGTAATGCACATACAAGATGATTTGTCCTTAGAGGATAGAATCAATTTTTTT
The DNA here is from genome assembly GCF_003573695.1 of Papaver somniferum. Classification (NCBI taxonomy): domain Eukaryota; kingdom Viridiplantae; phylum Streptophyta; class Magnoliopsida; order Ranunculales; family Papaveraceae; genus Papaver; species Papaver somniferum. Next base: position 78,285,063 of record NC_039365.1, read on the forward strand.
CCGCACGGATTTACACCAAGAATAACTACCAAATGCGTATAAAAAGATTTTCTTAGCAAATAAGAACACCATAGTCACATAAGATGATTGTGAGTATTCAAGAATCCCATAACAATGCGTACTACTGCCCATTCTTGAACTTACTTCTTTGTGATTCACCAACAACATTCTTTTAAGAGATACATTAGCTTAAAAGAGCAGTACTCCAAGAATCCAAGTGCCCAAGTCCAAAAGAAGTGGAACAAGTGCGACGAAACGGAGCAGAACACTCAAAAACAAGAGACAGGACAAAGACCAATCTTAACTCATCCAAATTCAATTATTCTCATCTCCATTTTGAAGACAATTCAAAGAGGGGGAGAGTGAAAAAAGAATGAGGTCAATCCGAATTCGGACAAAGAATTTACGGCAAAACAAGTTTACCAAAAATCGACGTCTACAGGCAAGTACGCATACGGGTTTGCAAACGAATTTTCGTGACCTAGAGTAGTATGAAAACGGGTATGCGTACTAAAGTCCCTGGATTTTGATTTTAAATGATGTTGTGCATACTTGGTAAGTGTACCATGAAGTCCAAACATCTCGAACTACTATTTTCAAACCTAAACATTTAAGAACCTTAAACACATATCAAGTTATGTGGAAATGAACGATAAGCAAGGTACATGGATCGTTATAAGTACTCTAAGAAAATAAAAACACAAATCTTTCTCAAGTTTATAGACATACCTTTTTAGAAGAATCCAATTGAATTATACAGCCTTACCGAACATAATTTGTCCGCTCCAATTCTTGTGCTTCCCGCACCGTATACACAGCAAGGCATGGTGAGGATGCATTACCAACACAATCAAGTTGCGTTGAGGTGAACAATGTCTTTCTCACCATGGCACCAAGAAAGATTTTTTTTCCAACTACTCTTACATCTTACAATATTGAGAGAATCCCAAGAAACTGTTTTTATAAGTTTTTCAAAGAACTTCTAGAGAGCACAAGAAAAATTGTGTTTCTGTTTTCTTATATTACACCTTATAAGAAGCAGTTTCTGCAGATAATTTTCAGTATCGCATAGGGAAACTCTTTTGATAAAAAGAGACATCTTAATTTCTCTATAAGAAGGGTCAATACTATTATCTTGGCAAGATGTATCAAGAATTAACCAATGAATTGATTCATGCTTAGAGGTGGTTGATAGACACATTTTTGTGTCTAATTTGATCTCAATACTATATATTATTGGCACTCAATTTTGTACTAATTTTGGTATTTTATGTGTTTGTAGGCATTTTCGGGAAATAAACATTTTTGGAAAATTCGGCTCGAAAAGTTGATTTTGGCACCCGAAGGGCGCATGTTATTTGGGCTCTCAACTTTGGATAAGGGGCAACCCAATTTCTATGGGGCATCCAGTGCTACTCGCACCCCACACCTGGATAGGGGGACGCCACTTCTTCTTCACAAGAAACAGAAAAGTGGCGGGAGTTTATCAGTTCAAATATTTATTGCCGCGTAACTTCTGGCAGAGAATTTGGAGGGGATTTATTGAGATTCAGTGACCGGATTTAATTGATATCACTCTGTTTCGATTAAACAGGGACGGTAATGTGTTTTGTTTCTTCAAAAAAGGGCTAGATTATCGGCTTGATGTAAAACAGGGTCCACAAGAATATCGGGTTTTCAATTCTGTTTTCCGGTGTTTATTTTGATATATACGGTGGATGGGCTGAATATTTCTCTAACTGAACGTGAACATAGAATGTTGGGTGTGTGTCGACATCAACAGACACTTGAAGAAGGAATAAAATCTTCGCAGGGAAGGAAATTATCCCGTGGAGAATAAAAACAATAATGGAGAAGATACAGGAATTAAACTCGAGTTATGTTGATCCTGTGAGTATATATTGGGTGTTGGAGACTCAGAGAAGGGAATGGAGAGATAGGGGGTTAGAAGATAGAGCAACAGAGTGAGTAATCACGAGTTGCGGGGAGAAGTTTCTGCTGCTGCAGAAAAGATGAACATGAAGAACATTATGCTGCCAAGAACAGTCACTGTTTAGTGTCGTATATTTCAAGTTCTGTAACAGTCCGTTAGTAACGCATATCTTCATTTCGCAACACCTCCTTTGTTAACAGCGACTTTGTAACGCCTTAGCATCGTTGCAAATTCGTTGCTTTTATTATTTTCTCCATTTTCACCATTGTAAGCACTTCTTGAGCAATAAAAAAAATCTTTTGAGAGTGTCTACAATATGAGGAGCTAAACCCTAACACTGGGACAATGGAGGAAGCTGGATTTCACCCTTGTGGTAATTTATTTAATTCTTTATTTAATTTTTGCACCGATTTTAAATGATTTATGATTTCTATTAATCAATTGTTATGTTGTTTGATAGTGTATGCTTAGTCTTATGTGCTTTTGATACACTATGCTTGTAATTTACAATTGATGTTTTACGAAATCTATTTTGGCAAAGAATAGAGTTAATATTTCTTTTGTTTTGAGCTATAATCGCCTAGGATTAATTTCTGAACCACTTGAATATGAAAAACAGTGAATTCTTCATCCCGTGACATATTTTGTACATATTTTTCTCTTTTTAGTTTTTTTTTTATATTTAATCCTAGAATCAATCTCAACAAAGTCCGAGAGAATGACAATCTTCTTACCACTATATAAAATTCGATCAATTTTTGGCGCCGCCGACGCTGATTTGTTTATAGATTTGTTTTTAGGTTTTAATTTATTTGTTCTTTTTTACGCGTTTTGGTATTTTTGTTTGCTTTCAGATTTGGAGCTAAGCTAAAGGAAAAGAGAAAGTGCTGAAAAGAAGGGAAAATCCCAACAAAGGAAAAAAAAGAGAAATCCAAAAGGAGTGAAGAAGAAAATTTTGTTAATAATTTTATTTTTATTTTCTTTAGAAATTGTAATTAAGGTTTTTATTTTTGTAATATTTTATTTTTGTAATATTTTATTTTTGAACATTTTTTTTCTTCTTTTCTTTTGGACATTGAACATTGGACTTTATTTTTAAAACCCTACGGAAGGGTAGTTTTAAATAAACTGTTTGCAGAGAAGGACGGCGATTATGATATCGCCTCGGCCCCTCGGGTTCGTACATGACATAGGATTCGTGGGCCGAGTCGACTTCAGCGGTTCATCCCCCGTCTGGTACGGGAGGTAAGTTTGTCGAAACACTCGCGAATCCCCTGTCAGCGACTTAGTGTATTCCTTCGTATGCATATATGTTGAGGACCTGAAATCGGATTTAATTTTCTAGTAAAGGGAAAGGCCTGGCCAAATCAAGATAAGGACTCGGATTTCATCACCGTTTACTTCTTGCCCGCCTTAGGAACACGTAGCCTACGCGAATCTAAGCCTTAAAATTTGGACTAGAACGAGACCGATAGGGTAACGAGCTTATTAGGAAAGTCGTTCGAAAAATATTGGTTACTCTGTGGAGCATACTTTGAAGTTTATGATGGTTACTGTGAGTTGAATACGCCACCTTGTAACGCCGGTGAAGCCTTGGGTATCAAAGTTCCACTGAGCTTCCCTCGTCTCTATTCAACTTACTTTAACTCGGATTGATTCCAGAGAGGTTTGCTCAGATTGTAACGAATTCCTTTTCGAAAGAATAAAAGCTGGTCTAGAAACAATCTAAGGGAGCCATCATGCTTTTTGTTTGCTAGATAAAATAGGCTTGTTGTGGTCGAGTCAGCCTTCTTTGTGTTTGTTTAGAATTCCCTTGCAGTTAGGATGTCGAACTGGTATTACAATAGCCAATACAACGAATATCTGACTGATTTTCAAAATGGACATTACTTTGACCATAGTGTGAATAGTGGTTGGGGACGCCAACCTTTAGAAGATTATGGCTCATACCATGGTGAGCCCAATTACTATTCACATGAATACCGGTCATACGAGCAAAATTCCTATAATTCCTCTTCTCTAGATGAGGCATGTAAGATACTTGAGTCAACGCGTAAGTTACATGAGTCGACACATAAGTCAGCGGACACAGATGAATTAGTTATAGACGAAAGAACTGTAACAATGAGTGAACCTTCTTTAGAAGATAACCTCAGGAAGTTAGCTGAGTCAACATGTAAGTTAACTGAGTCAACACGTGAGTTTTCTGAGTCAACACGTAGGCTTGAGTTAGAGACGGAAGAAAGAATTGCTCGAATTACACTTAATTTCCAATACATTGCTTCAAAATTCAACATTGAAAGTGAGAAATTTTTTTATTTAAATAATCAAGATGACAAGGATAGAATTGGAAGCAATACTTTAGATGAGATTCAACCATTTTCATGTTATTATGATTATGATGAGGATAGTGCTGATGAAGAATCTGAAATATTTAGGCATAGTGATCAGGAATTTGTTACTCCAACTGAGCTTTATAATGATAATATTATTTTAAGTTCAAATCCAAATAATTTTAATAATTATTCACCTATTCAAAAGGACGAGGATTTGACTAAAGATAAGACTTCCTTAGATGATGTAGTATTTCCTTTTGATTACGAAGGCGATGATAGTTTAGAGGAGCGGGTTTATCCTGAGAATATTATTTTCAAGTCTAGCGATTTAGAAACATTAGTCTTAAAAAAGCAAAATGAAATCGTAGAGATGAGTGAGGATGTACCTGACTTAGAAGAATCAATTGACCATTTTCAGGAATCTGATGACCTTGAAACTTGGGAAGTTTTGACTAGTCTTTATAGAGACACTGAAAACTCTAAGTTTGGGGGTGATTTTTATTCTCCATGTTCTTTAACTCTTACAAAGGTCCCTCACTTGGAACTTAACATATATGCCTCAACCATTTTACAAGATTATCTTCATACACGTTTTCCTGAACCTAATGATATCCAGAACGAAGTTCAATTGTTAGAAACCCATCCTCTGGTTGATGTGGTTAACCCAGGCTACGATACCTCGATTGACTTTGTTTTCCCACCAAAAACTTTTTCTCCAATTGTGGGAACTTATGAAATTCAAATGTGTCAGATATTAAGTTTCGAGACTAAACCTAATTGCTTTAGGAGATTAGAGTCGACATATTTGTTTAAGGAAGACCACCACTCTCTTTGTGGTCAGTTGTGTAAGTCAAATTTGATTGACTTTAAGGATCCGCAATTATTTAGGTTATTATTATGTGCTTCTAAGTTTTTATTTGAGTTTTTCCAGACTCTAGAACCTGAACATTCGGATCTAACTTTTGAGGAAATGCAACCCAGGAAAATATGTATCTAGACCCAGTTATAGAACCTGAACCTGAACCACAGCTAGATATAGTTGTCTTAAACAGGAAACTAGACAAGGTCGTGCTTTATTTTTTAATTTTCTTGGCATGTTGCAGATTCCTTTTACTTGTGATAGCTCTATTTGGTTTTGGTGATCCGTAGTTATTCTGGATATTACTTTATGATTCTATGAGGTGATTAATTCCTTCCGATGTCTGGCTGAAGACTTTAAACTTAGCACTTCTTGGGAGGTAACCCAATCTCATGCAACACGGTAATATCTTTCCTTAACTCTTTTGCTTCGAGTGGTAACAGTTTCTCCTTGTTCATGCTTTTAATTTTATCTTTATAACATTGAGGACAATGTTAGATTTAAGTTTGGGGGTATGGGAGAAACTTTTTAGTTGCAATAAATAAACTCCAAAACCTAGAAATTTATGTTTATTAAGGTTGGCACTAACCAATCTAAGTGGATGGGAACATCTTGGTTATAGGAGTTGAGGAACCAATCTGATTAGATGAAAACATCTAAAGAGTCTATTCATAAAAGCACAGAGCTCAGGTGTTAGAATTAAAAAAAAAACATGGTAGTTTCGTCATATCTCGTTGAATCCTAATCCCTCTGTTTTTATTTTTTAAGTGACTTGGTGGGGCACATGATTCAAGTTGTTACCTTTGCTAGGGTGAATTAGGGTGATTGAGATACAAAAAAAAAAAAAAAAAAAGTTTGAGATCAGACCATCAGACCAACCGGAATAAATTCAATAAAGTCGACCACTGGTGCGCTTGTATATGCCAGTTGTGTTGACCTAGAGTTAGGTTTATTGACCACTGGTTCCCTTGTATTTTCCAGTTGTGTTGATATTAGTCAGACCGGTATCTCAGTCCATTAGGATAGGTTCATCTTGGCAGAGGCCTTCACACAGATATGGGAAACACCGTTCACTTTAAACCATCTATTTTTTCTCTTTATCCATCTTCTTAATCTTCCCATGTGATTGGTTGAATCCGGTTATGATGTCTAGAAACTATCTGAGTAGAGCTCTGTCACTTATATATGAATTATAGTATGCTGAGTGCAAACTCGTGTACAATAATTGGAATTTTGCATCAGGGTACTTCCTCCTATAGTCAATGTTTGTATACCAACCAAGGAGATTCTTTAGTGCCTTCCAAGATTCTGCATAGATAGCTAGGGTATGGAGTAATGGTTTTGTGGGTACACCTCTGGGAAACCCTCCCGAGACCATATATCGGTCACTAGGGCCACCTAGTGAGTTTGAATTTTCTTTTCTAGAATAAATTTGCTCGAGGACTAGCAAATAATAAGTTTGGGGGTATTTGATAGACACATTTTTGTGTCTAATTTGATCTCAATACTATATATTGTTGGCACTCGATTTTGTACTAATTTTGGTATTTTATGCGTTTGTAGGCATTTTTGGGAAATAAACATTTTTGGAAAATTCGGCTCGAAAAGTTGACTTTGGCACCCGGAGGGCACATGTTATTTGGACTCTCAACTTTAGATAAGGGTCAACCCAATTGCTATGGGGCATCCAGTGCTACTCGCACCATACACCTGGATAGGGGGACGCCACTTCTTCTTCACAAGAAACAGAAAAGTGGCGGGAGTTTATCAGTTCAAAAATTTATTGCCGCGTAACTTCTGGCAGAGAATTTGGAGGGGATTTATTGAGATTCAGTGACCGGATTTAATTGATATCACTCTTTTTCGATTAAACAGGGACGATAATGTGTTTTGTTTCGTCAAAAAAGGGCTAGATTATCGGCTTGATGTAAAACAGGGTCCACAAGAATATCGGGTTTTCAATTCTATTTTCCGGTGTTTATTGTGATATATACGGTGGATGGACTGAATATTTCTCTAACTGAACTTGAACATAGCATGTTGGGCGTGTGTCGATATCAGCAGACACTTGAAGAAGGAATAAAATCTTCGCAGAGAAGGAAATTATCCCATGGAGAATAAAAACAATAATGGAGAAGATACGGGAATTAAACTCGAGTTATGTTGATCCTGTGAGTATATATTGGGTGTTGGGGACTCATAAAAGGGAATGGAGAGATAGGGGTTAGAAGATAGAGCAACACAGTGAGTAATTATGAGTTGCAGGGAGAAGTTTCTGCTGATGCAGAAAAGATGAACATGAAGAACATTATGCTGCCAAGAACAGTCGTTGTTTAGTGTCGTATATTTCAAGTTCTGTAACAGTCCGTTAGTAACGCATATCTTCATTTCGCAACACTTCCTTTGTTAACAGCGAGTTTGTAACGCCTTAACATCGTTGCAAATTCGCTTCTTTTATTATTTTCTCCATTTTCACCATTGTAAGCACTTTTTGAGCAATAAAAAAAATCTTTTGAGAGTATCTACAATATGAGGAGCTAAACCCCAACACTGGGATAATGGAGGAAGCTGGATTTCACCCTTGTGGTAATTTATTTAATTCTTTATTTACTTTTTGCACCGATTTTAAATGATTTATGATTTCTATTAATCAATTGTTATCTTGTTTGATAGTGTATGCTTAGTCTTATGTGCTTTTGATACACTATGCTTGTAATTTACAATTGATGTTTTACGAAATCTATTTTGACAAAGAATAGAGTTAATAATTCTTTTGTTTTGAGCTATAATCGCCTAGAATTAATTTCTGAACCACTTGAATATGCAAAACAGTGAAATACCGAGTCCCAGTGAATTCTTCATCCCGTGACATATTTTGTACATATTTTTCTCTTTTTAGTTTTTTTTTTATATTTAATCCTAGAATCAATCTCAACAAAGTCCGAGAGAACGACAACCTTCTTACCACTATATAAAATTCGATCAGTGGTACAGTCAGAAGACTTAGACTTAAACTCTTCTTGTAAACCGTTTAGTTTGCTACAACTAGTTGGATTATACAGAGGAGGAGCATTGCTCTCACTAATTAGTAAATCAATGTCAACCTCAACATGAATATTATTCATCATGACTAGATTTAGCTTATCAAGAGATTCTTGTTCTTTCTGGAGGTATAACTCAACATCAAAAGATAAGCTTTCCAGTTTCTTTTCAAGTCCTGAAAACAGTTCAAGGGATTTTAAACCTGGAGGGGGTTTAAATAAAATTTCTTCTATAGATTTAATCAAAGCAGTCATGGAAGAGAATTCAGAAATCCCTGGATCTGGTGGTGCATTTATAGAGATAACACTTTTGTCAATAGAGTCAGATCGTTACAAACACAGACTTATGAAGTCTTGAACGTGTTTGCCGGCTCTGATACCAACTGAAAAAGCGGAGGTCTAACAACCACACCCAATATTTCGCTTAGCAATGGTACCAAAGACCAATGTTCAAGTATCAATCAATTTCAATCAACAACCAAAGGTCGGATTTCACAATTGATTGATTCAACGCACAACCTGTGATATTTCAATTATATAACAAAATATAATGCGGAAAAGAAATAACACAGATACCAGAAGTTTTTTTGTTAACGAGGAAAACGCAAATGCAGAAAAACTCCGGGACCTAGTCCAGATTGAACACACACTGTATTAAGCCGCTACAGACACTAGCCTACAACAAACTAACTTCGACATGGACTGTAGTTGAACCTCAATCAATCTCACACTGATCCAAGGTACGGTTACGCTCCTTACGTCTCTGATCCCAGCAGGATACTACGCACTTGATTCCCTTATCTTATCTCACCTACAACTAAGAGTTGCTACGAACAAAAGTCGAAGACTTTAATAAACAAATCTGTATCACACAGAAAAGTCTACAGTAATAGATAAATCTGTCTCCCACAGAAATACCTACAAGTTTTATTATGTCTTTTGATAAATCAAGGTTAACAGGAACCAATCGATAACCCAGACTTATATTCCCGAAGAATAACCTAGAATTATCAACCACCTCACAATAATCTAAATCGTATGATGGCGAAACTAGATATTGTGGAATCACAAACGATGAGATGAAGATGTTTGTGACTACTTTTCTATGTTGCCTCGGAGAAATTAATCTCGAGCCAATCTTATAATTGTACTCAATACGATAGAAACATCAAGATCAGATCACGCAACTACAGAGAAAATAGTTGGGTATGGCTTCACAATCCCAATGAAGTCTTCAAGTCGTTAACCTACAGGGTCTCGAGAAGAAACCTAAGGTTAAAGGAGAATCGACTCTAGCTTATACAACTAGTATCACACATGAGGTGTGGGGATTAGGTTTCCCAATTGCTAGAGTTCTCCTTTATATAGTCTTCAAATCAGGGTTTGCAATCAATGCTACCTTGGTAACAAAACATTCAATATTCGTCGTTAGATGAAAAGCTGATTAGATTCAAGCTAATATCTTTCAACCGTTAGATCGAACTTAGCTTGTTAAACACAAATAAAATGCACGTTCATTTAGGTTTGTGTAACCATACCTAAAAGTGTACACCTAGTTGGTTCAACAGTAGTTAACCAAATGGTTAGCCGTATGAGCACTTTCATATCAACCATATTCATCTTCACCATAACTAGTTCAAATGACTCAAAAGAACTAGTTAGAGAGTTGTTCAATTGATTAGATCTTATAGAAGTATACAAGACACAATCGAAGCAAAATTGGTTTTGATTCACTCGAAACGATTCATGAACATTATAGCCGCGGTTTGCAAATTGGTTTTGATTCACTCGAAACGATTCGTGAACGATTTATAAATGTTTTTATTCATGAAAAAACTAATTTTAGAAAGTAACACACTTAAGTATGCGTACGGGTATGCATACTTAAGTAACCAGATTTGAGTTTGTTTTGGTTTTCAAACTCAGCAGAAATTCACGGACATGAACTTTCCGCTACTATGCGTACGGGTACGCATACTTTGTTAACCGGATTGAGTTGGTCTTGATTTCCAAACTCAGCAGAAATTCACGGTCGTGAACTTCCGCCAGTATACGTACGGGTACGCATACTTACACAGTCTCCATCAACCATTTAGCATACACACAAGTATGCATACATTTGGTTCCCGGTTTTGGACTTATACACTAATGTGGAAACACACTATATGCTTATATCCAAAGATGGTTACATATTCTAAACTCTCATTTCAATCATTGAAAAATTCTTAGAGAACGTTATATAGTTGTTGTTCATAAACTATTTTTCGTCAAAGCGATTTTCAAGTGATTGAAACTAATATGACTTTCATCATTAGTAAAGATGAACTTGGCCAAAGCGAAAGCTTGCCAACACATATTTCGATAAATAGATAAGCGAGATAAATTCAGCTAGAAATAGCAAATGTGTATAATCCAAGTCTATTTAGCAACACGACTTTTGTCTCAAGATAAGAGATAGAGTAGATATACTTTTGAGTGATAGATAAGTTCAAGTCTCCACATACCTTTTAATCGATGAAGTTCCACCATTTCCTTGAGTAGTTCTTCGTCTTTGTATGATGAACGTCGTGGAGTCTAGAGATCAACTACACTTTCTATCCTAATCCGAGACTTAGCTATTAATAGACTAGAAATCAAGACTTATGGTTTTGGCAGCTAAACTTGACAAACAAGCTTGAGATAGCAACGCTTGCGAGTTCGAACGAACAGTTCTCTAACAACTCTCACCGACAAAATCCTAGAGAAAACTAAGGAAGGGTCAGAGAAAGGAAAAGCCAAAGAAACAGACCCTGAAATTTCACCCGTTCATGTGGTGGATGATGATGAAGCCTGCAAAGCTGCAGAAAATCCACCGGAGAAGGAGTCTGCAGGTTTCATCACTCGTGAATATCTGGAGCGCTTCATGGAGGCTCGAGGAAAAGACAAGGCACCATCTGTCCATCGTCATCAACCGCCATATCCTGCTACAAAGGATCCCTCTCCCGAAAGGTTATACTTCTCCGACGTTCACATTGTATAACGGAACATGGAACGCTCGAGAACACGTTTCTCGATTCCTGGAGGCACTAGGAGAGCACGAACACAACCATGTCGTCTGTCTGAAAGAATTCTCTGAATCTCTGAACGTCCGAGCATACACCTGGATGAATGGCTCATAAGAACACCGAACATCCGAACGACTATGTGAAGAGGTTCAGAATTCAAGATTTGGATTGCCATTACCCTAATGTCACCGTGCAACAATTGGTGGACTTTTGCATCAATGGGATGATCCCGGTTTACGAAGCTTTGCTGGAAAATCTCCGGTTCCAAACCTTTTCAGGACTTCATGAAGCGTCCAAGCGATCGGATGCTATTGTTCCAGCCTTACTAGAAAGAACAAAAATCGTCAAAACCGAGGAGCCGCGAGACACTCGAAGCAGCACCAAGCACCTAATCAATAAAAAGTACAATGTTCAAACTTCCATGAATGTTGCTGAAGGGAGCAAAAGGAAAGCTTAGGCGCAGCAGCATAAGAATGCTCATCCAACGTCTCATCCCACGAAAGCACCAAGGAAGGACAACCAAACTCTAAATGCACAAACACCTACTCAGCGTCAGAAAAATGATCAGGAAGTACCAAACTTTCCTTTCCCTGTTGAATAGGTGATCGAGTTATTGGAAGTCTGGATCCAAGATGGTGCGATCAATTTACCTCCCGTCAGGAGAGAGCCGACAGACGAGGAAGTGGAGAATCCGCGTTACTGTCGCTTTCATAGGTATGCCAGTCATCCGACCAGTGATTGCAGAACTTTGAAGCATATATTCAAGGAAAAGGATGATTCAGGAGAACTGGGGACTGAAGGAGTGCACAAGAATCCTCTCCCAATCAAAATCTTTACGTTCTCTGAACAACCAGTCAAAAAAGCAGTTCAATCATTGATCGAGCATGCCTGCAAATTACTTTATCTGTCAAAGGCTCAAAGGATGGACATGTTTACTTCTTTGAACCACATAGTGTCTGGGAAACGCCTATCTATCTCAGAAGTGATCCCGGAACCTCCAGTCACTGACAAAGAGATGTACGACTGGGACTTCTCACCACAGTGCACCTGAAAGGAAATGAATTCAATCGAGCGTTGGTCGATGTTGGCACTGCTGTCAATATCATCCATTTGAAAACTCTCAGAGCTGCATGCATCACCCGACAAGAAGCCACTCATGCTCCTGTCTCAGTCAGAAATCTTGAAGGAATCTCCAACATCATTCTCAAGATAAAAACTGGCTCAACCTGGGCAGAAACCAAATTTCACATAATTAGGGAGGACCCAGGATATGATATGATCCTTGGACGAACATGGATTCATGATGAAAAAGTAACTCCAACACCTTCAATTGTACATTTCTCTATTCAAGAAAGCTCCGACTTAGGATAAAGCTCCGACTCAGAAGAAATAGAGGAAACTCCATTATTCGAGCATCTAAAGAAAGTTCAAGCCCTGATAGGACTTACACAAAAACCTAAAGAGAGCGCACATGAATTCGTCAAAAGATTCCACACCCAGGAAAGTCTTATTCCCCCTCATGCGTCCATATTATCAACTTTCAAATATGTTACCCTGGTCCAGGGACTCAATTTTACTCATAACCAAGCTATCACCAAACGTTATGAGTGGTTAGTCTCACCTCAGCAATATTTCACCAAGTGGTTGGACACACAGCCTCTCTGAATCCACCGTCTTACCGACACGATCATTCTTAGAATAATGACCGAGCACGATAATCATTATCCTAGGTACTCTCCCTTGCTTGAGTGTCCACATGTGCCGCAAGATTGGAAAGCTCCACCAACATGGAATCCCACTATACGAGGAATTCCGAACCAGCAGAAGATATTCAGGGAACGATCAACCAAGCCTAACAAATTTCATGAAGAGGATTTAATTCTCAAGGAAACTAAGTGTAATCTCCATTCCACAAGGAGATCTAACTGGGAAGGGCCTTTTACGATTGCTAAATCAGCAGTCGGAGGATATTACAAATTGGCTGACATGAAAGGCAAGACAAGTGTGCCAGTGATTCACGAGAATTGGATAAAGGCTTTTGACGCATGAAGCATTCAGCGTCCCAAGGTATTTTATGTTCAAGGCATGAACTCTCGAAGTACCCAACGTTTTCATTTTAGGATTTTCTTTCACTTGTATTTTCAATTCCTCCAAGATTTTGCAATTCTTGCATTCAATATTTGGATTCAGCAATTTATCAAAGTTCTTTATTTTAAGAAAATCTCTATCAATTCTAAAAAAAAGAAGAAAATCCTCAATCACTCACTTATTCAAAACCAATCAAAAAGTCAAAACAAAAATAAAATCTCACATCTCTCAGAAGTTCAAGGTTCAAGAGATTATATAAAGGAAAATTAAAGGAAGCCAACAAAGTAAGATTTCTGATTCTCTGTATTCTCGAAGACTTGCAAGGCCACTTTTTCCAACTCCATCTTTTCAGTCAATTCAGCAATCTTAGCCATTTTATCCACCGCAACATCACTGGTAAAAGGTATATTGTTCTCTATGCATCCTTGATGGTGTTTATTTTCTGACGAAGCCACTTCAAGTTAAAGCCGAGTTCTTCAGATTTCCTCAAGTTGTACTCCCAATCAAAGAGTACATCTTGAGTAACAATACTTCTCGCCCTGACCCATATATCATCTATAACACACAAGATGGTTCCTACTTTTATTGTCAAGAAGTAACTGCGTTTTGGGTCCCTGGAGACAACAATGTGACCATACATTTTCCATAATTTCTCATACATATCAGCATACCCTATGGGAACGCTAAATCCACCAACTTATGTGTGACATGGGAGTGACTAGCCGAATGGAGGCTCACAAAGAATCCCTGTGTTAGGGTATTCATGCACTATAATGCGGTTCTCAACTATCAGAGCAGCTTCAGCAATTATGGGAGCAGTTTCTTCTATCGATGGAACAGTTTCTTCCATTATGGGTCTTGTTTCTTCTATCTCTGAAGTGATGATGATTTGAGCTTCATTTCCCTAGACAACTTCAGTAGAAACACTCTCATGGAATTGAGGTTCAGATATGGTAACGTCATCAACTCGATTCACCATATGGTTTGAATCAGCATTCCCCACATTATTCTCAACTTCGGCATTTGGTACCTAATACGAAGATTACATGAAATTAGAGCAATTCAAGCGTAGAAACCAAAGGAAATCACAAAATCCAGCATGTAAGTAAACTAACACCATATAATTTCTTTATTATACATCCAAGACATGAGCAAATAGTGTGGAAGTCATAAAACATGTTTTTCAACAAGCTCGTCTGAAGAGATATTATAATGCCCTGTATAAGACGACGAAATGGGAGAAATTGTAAGGAATATAATGTTAAATCATATACCATTATCTTAGTATGGATCTTTTCTACATGATACCAAAATTTCATATCAATTGGATATACGATCAAGGAGTTGTGGCCAAAACATTGGACTACATGCCAGCTGAAAATTTTCTGAAGGTCTTCTGGAAGTTCACTGTTTCACTGATTTCGGCCCCTAAACATGCTCAAAACTATAAAATATTCTTTGGTAAAGCTTGGAAATATCCTGGGCATAAGAATACATGGTTAGAACGTGAAAGTCCGACATCGTATGAAGATTTTATGGTGTTTTTGCTAAAGGGATAAATTTCTGAAATTTTCTGATGACGTATTTCATTAAATATTTTCATTCATTCTTATGGATTCCCATTCATTCATTCATTCATTCATAAATCAGCAATATTATACTTCTATGGATAGAATATGAGATGGATACTTACTTGAGGGATTTCCAAGTCATTCGAAGGATTAATATGGTCGTCATCAACATTGGGATCACCATTACCTCCATTCGGTCCCAATTCTTCAAGGTTATCTTTCTCACCACCATTCGAAGACGAATGAACGATACGTCCATGTTATTCTTCCACGACAATTTTCTCCCGGATATATCAACAACAATTATCATTATTTATTTCAAGGAGTATCATGATTGATTATACGAAGAAATACTTACATCCAATTCATCTTCGTCACTGGACTCTGGTTCGATTGAAACGAGATGGAGACCGCTAATAGTTGATGGAGCAAAATTCTGGAATAATAACAAATATTGGTTCCATGATCCTAATTATGTGGATAAGGAAAAAGTCATGGTAGAAGAAATATTAACAACTAACCAAAGAAGCGACTGGGGACTTCACATTATTCGGTATCATTCTATAATTCTTCCTACTTCTTCCTTCTCCACCCTGGGGACTGTCTTGAAATTCTGAGAAGTCTACATGAGTTCGACATCTCACAACACGGCCATCCTACAGCAAGGTAGATAAAATAATTAAATGTAGTTATCATGCATTCACCAAAATCATAAGGAGAATACTTACCTGTGAACATTCCGGAGGCGTTTTTCTCTTATCACCACTAGAAAGATGTTTCAATCTTGGTCGATCAACAATCATGTTAGGAGGAGGAAACTCTTGTACCGGAGACTTAACATACATCACAAACTTATGCATGCGCTCCAGTTGTTGACGCCAGAAGTCTATATAACCTGGAGTTACATAAGTAGCTCGGTCGAAACAAGGAAATAGGTAATCATTTCCTTCCACGTGTGTGCAATCTAAGTGAGCCTTCAAATGCTCAAGTGATGGCTTATTCATCCAATAAGCTGGAGTACACTGATTGATACCCATTTGTCGAGCTGCTCTATCGATGTTGTATTCTTCCACCTGGAATTTTTCGTGCATTATAGACACTAAGTAACTAGGAGTGCAACTCAATATAAAATATTTCTCTCCATCACTCAGACCGGAGCCAGATTTCAACGTGCCATTTTCTTCAGAAGTATTGAAAGTGATCATTTGTGAGAAGAGAGGAGGAACCGACACCCAGAGATGGAAATTAAACTCAGATTTTTTGTCTAAAACACTGGTGAGGCGTATCTTGTGATGTGGCTGCTTTGTAGACCAGCGCATAATCCTGGCATTATCTTTCTCGAGGAAAGATGCCGAGTATCAACATTGGGTCCTTGCAAGATGCTACGGAGAATTGAAGCATAATTCTCAAGGTGCTCCCACATCAAGGCTTGGAGAAATATCGTATTAGCATATGTTTCAATTTTCATGAAGCCATTAGAAACGTTGGAGTCTACGACTAAGGAGTCTTAATTGGAAAAGCGAACCCAATAACAGACTACAAATGGGAAGTTTCTCACCTTTAGCCATTTTTATAGCAAAAGGAATCACAAATGGCTTCAACAAATGTCCACTATCCTCAAGGACGTCTTTGGAGAGCCACAAACATAAGAAGGCAACAATGGTTAATGCACCATCAGCAGGTTCTTCAAGAATTCTATCTCTCGGCCACCAATGCTTCAACCATTGAGCATAACAAAATTTTGGCGACTTGTTGATTCATGCATCATAGCTTTCAATACACCAGACATTAATTACAGTCTCCTCTGCCGAGATCTCTTCAGGGAAATTACCAGTAATCGGGAGATGCAGTAAAGCGACTACATCTTCCAAAGTGATGGTGAATTATCCCCATCTGCATATGAAAGTATGAATAGAAATGCATTAACGGGCAAGCAAATCCACCATACCTCGAAAATCATGATGAATGATTAATTCTCCGGCTGCTTGAATAACTCGTGTTACCTGTGCACGATCCAGTATGTTCCTTACACAGATAACCCAGCATATGTCTTGCCCATCCAGAAAAATCCGTCAAAGGCTTTCGGGAAAAATTGAATTCTACATATGATCCCAAGTAGTGTTTCCCTTGCAAACAGAACCGAGTTATTGCTTGAGGAGATACCAACTTGTTCTGAGTAGTACTTCTGGGATTTATGAGCAGCCGAAACGAGAAACCTAAGGGACGCTTTTCGGGTTTATACTGAAACGAACAGAATTCATCCTCGGTATTTAGAATGTTCTTGGTTTTAGGAGCGTCCTCTTTTTCCCTGGAAGTCCCAGAATCATCGTTTCTAGAAGATACATCTGTAGAAGCATCCTCCCCAGAAGACTCCTCTATGGAAACATCATCTTCATCGGTAACACTACTATGAGAATCACTCATCTTTGGAAAGTTGTTGTGACATCCATACAAAAAATTTCATAAACACAATGGAGTTAAAGTACAACAGAATAATTAGGATGCTCACATCAGCGTCTAAAAAAATGGTAATCCTCAACTCTTACCTATTTACGGTTTCACTAGCTGTAGTGATAATAACGTAAAACTTCAAAAATATTGCTCACTCCTTCAAACCTGCAAGGACGAGAAATATCCGTTATTTAAAGTCAACACTTGGATTTTCACGAAACTTTAAATAGTTCTCATAATTTTCATCGTGTGAGCAATTTACATAACCTCTTCATGTGAACATTCACTGATTTTCTACCGAGTGTACATACACTATAAAATCACGAATTCATGGAAATATTATTTGCTTTCAATAATTACTCAAAAATCAAAATTTGACCTCTTTAACAAAATTCTTTTTAAACTCACGCACAAAAATAAATAAATTTACGTGAGTTACTCAATCACCCCTAGCATTGAGTGTCTGTTTAAGGCACACTCAATCACAGGTGATATTACATACTAAGTTCATCACTTCCCTAGGCAACTGATCACTACAAGAATTCCTTCCTAATATTTTACCACCTAACAGGAATTAAATTTCATCTCAACCTTAGCACCAGTGATTTAGAACATAATGAAATAGCACAAGAAAGTTAACTACACATGACAGAACATACTTGAAGCTTAAACATTAACAAAACATTGAACACTAACACAACAGACATTAACAGTGGATAAGAAGAAGATATGCATTGGATTGAAAAATCAAATTAACCCAATTAGGGGGTTTCTCGGATGACCCAAGAACCCTTTTAACATTCTACATCAGTTTCTATTTATAGCTTACAACAAAATCCCTAATTCACAAAACCCTAAAATTTGCAAACCCTAACTTTTTGGGGAAAATCAAATTCGACATACCCATGTGTGAATTCTGCTCGACCCATGCTTCTTGATGTCCCTCTGATGCTCTTCCTGCTCTTGTTGCGCTGTTGGCCTAGCCCTAGACTTCTGTGAACCCTAGCTTCTCTCACTGTCGAGTTTGTAGCATCAGGACTCGATGCTACAGACGAGAAAGGAAGAGACAAGGGTGGTGATGGAATACTGAGTTTGTCGGGGGAAGGTGGTAGTGGTGGTGTTCGAGGTGGAGATGGAAGAGATGGTGGTGATGGAGATGGCAGAGTTTTCTCTGCAGACGGAGTGGAGGAGAAGAACTCGATGTTTGGGAAGAAGGGTGTGTTTGGTTTAGGTCGATGGGTTCGATGGCTAAGGTGTTGAGAGGAATCATCTGAAGTTGATGCGCAGCGAGGAGATCCGTTAGATAATCACTTACTAATTGAATCGAACGGCACGATGTAAACAAGCTCTGAGCGACCGTTGGATTAAGTGATACAACGAAGCTGACGGCTCCAGATGGAGTTAGGTGCTGTAGTGTTAGACAAGAGCTTCAGACTTTGATGTACGGCGATGCCGCGACCGTAGGATGCTGAGATGATCCAATCTGACGGATAGAAAGGGAAACGGGTATGGATATAGGAAATGGATTTGGGTGAGGGTTTTGGGTCTTGGGTATGCCAAGCCCATATCTTCTTTAAGAACAATTCTTCCTCTTCAAGCCCACTTCTAGTTGATCCGGCTCTTGCAAACATCATTCTTCACTTCCTCCTAGCGGGAGTCTTTGCCGTTTCTTTGCTCTTTTCGCTCCGTGAGATAACCAGGCTTTATTTAGTACCTAAAAATGCAAAATTAATTAAGAAAAGTATTTATTCTTGAAAACAACGAAAATACAGAATATGGGATAAAATGTAGAATTAATGCACAAAGGATGAGTTAAATGCCAAGAAAAATATATAGAAATATGCACTTTTTAGTACTCATCAAATACCCCCAAACCTGAATTTTACTTGTCCTCAAGTAAAACAAAACTAAGGAAATCCTACCTATACCACTGTCGCTGGTCTCTCGAATGCATTTAGCGTATGCACTAAGCCTTTTAAACCACTAAGTGTCCCTAGTGGACGAGGTGAAGTCTCGTGAAGGTTTGCTTAGAACGTACCTACAAAGTTCTAGGTCAAAATATAAGCTCAGATTCCATCAAATGTGACATGTGCAAGTCAGTTTAAGCTCACAGCAAAATGGAGATGTCAATCTAGCTATCAAGGCACAATCCTAGCACTGATAACAAATAAAGACATGTGATAAGAGTGTAAAGTGTATCTACACATGTGTAAAGAAAGATCGGATGTTATGACTACTAATCACCAAGAGATAGTTTCTCAGGCTAAGAACCAAGGTCGAAATCTAGCTAGCTGTCCGGACTTTACGAGAATTGTGAATGAGTTGGAGGTATTTCACAATTACTCGCGTTGTACATCAATGGCATACACCCTTCCTTGCTTATTACAATGAAACACACAAAATGACTTTACATGACTCTTATTTACATTGACTACTCTCTTTTATTTTTGGAACAAGAGAGGATGGAATTGAAAATACTTGATTGATTTTTTCATTTTTTTTTTTTTTTTTTTTTTTTTGAAAAGGAAACACTTTTGATACATATACAAAAGGAAACAAAAGATTACATGACACTTTGCAAGAGGTAGCCCTTTTTGATGCACCCAGTTAAATTCGATGGTTGTCTTTCTTAATGTAACCTCCACCTTCTATCCCAACCAACCAAAGAACAAGCTAGTCAAGTTTCGTTCAGTATTCTAAAGTGATTGGCAACTAAAACTTTCGATAGAACACCTCACGGATGAGGCTATACATGTATTGGTAGATCGTGCGCGTGCAAATTTCTTATCACTATGTGAATTGTGCTAGAATCAGGGTGCCTAAATATCTAGACTAAGACTCCTAATAATTACATATTTGCACAAGAGCCAACATTTCAAGGTAAATGAGCTCCATTTTTATGTTTTTTTTCAATTTTTAATTTTTAATTTTCATTTTTCATTTTTTCAAAAAGAATGAGTTTTTGTTTTCAATTATGGCATATTATCAAAGTATCTACTTTTCACCCCCAAACCTAAACTAAACATTGTCCTCAATGTTTCAAAATATGAACAAAATTATAATACAACATATGAAGAGGATCATGTTGAGTAGAGAAAAAGGAAAGAGAATACCCGATTTCGGCGAAAGCAATATTAGAACTCCGTTATTCAAGGCAAGAATCCAACATATGTCAGCCGAGATCATATTGGATTAGCAAAATATATACAAAAGGAACAAAAAGGTTTTTAAGAAATTTTATCTACTGGATTATATACAAAAATTCACCATACACTAACAATCTAAAGAGTTGAGGATCAACCCAAAAGACAAAGTGTAGAGGTTTCAACAGCTTCACACAATAATAATATGATAGGCATGCAAGTGAAGCTGTGAAACAAAATGAGCTACCCCCAAACCTGGATTTTTCAACGGATAAAATTTTGGAAACAAAAACTCGCAGTTTTGGAGGTTCATCATGCACAAGGTCTAGCTCGAAATGAACTTTGCTAGGGACGAGAAAACATGCTAATTCCAACTGTGGCTCCTCAAAGATATTATACTTAGATGCAAAATAGTCCAAAAGGACTTGGGAAGCATACAGTTCCAATCCTAGATTAGGAATTTTCAGAAAAATTGGTTTGACAATATGGGTACAAACCAAATCTAGGTTGGGTGGAAGGCCATCAGATTGTGACTTATGTAGGACGATAGGCACATCATTACTAATCACATAAAAATCTCCTAAGTATTCTACACGTGTCACAACATGCTCACAATCATCAAACAAATTGGCAAGATCACAATCAGAGTCATCAACATCATCAACAAATTTATTCTCATGCATCGGCAAATCAGGAGAAATATCACAATGTGACCTAGGTAGAGAATCAGACACATCAAATATATTTTCATGCATATTAGCATTAGTGTCTACAGAAGATTCAACTATTCCTATGTCATGCTCATCTTCGCAGAATAATTGTACGAATCCCATGTCAATATCAAAATCATATGAATTACAATGAGTATTAGAAAAAACAACATTCATGAAGGTCGAGGGCGAGAAGCCATATGTTATTGAACCAACATGTTCCACAATATTTTCATGTTCTTCTAACATATCATCATAATCATCATAATCATCATCATGGTAGCATGCATATTGGTCCTCATTAACAGTGGTGGTGTCATTAGTCGATTCATGTTCCTCTAAATTAGGTTCATATTCAACATCATTTACATGAATGGGACTAGACACTTCATTAGGGACAACATACATTTCCTCATGAATTTCCTCATTTTGTAGGTGAAGCAAAATCTGATCTAAATATGCATGAATTCGTGATGTAGATCTATCAAAGTTTTGCTTACTGAGTCTTAAAGCTTCTGTGGTGGAGTCTAAATTCATGGGAGTACAAAATTCTTCATGTTCAAATTGTGGTGACTGGTACATGTGTGCATGGTCATTAGGGTTTACAAAATATTGATCGCAACCCTCAAAGGATTGATTATGGTCCCAATGACTACCATTCTCACAATTTATGGGCATTTCATACCTTGGATTTTCTCTAGATTGCCTAAAATTATGCAAAATATGACAATTCTCAACAGGGTGGTCTAAACTACCACATGCGGGACATGCATAGATTTCAGGTTGCCTAAGAAAATTAGACGTGACAGATTCCTCATGTGATTGCATTTCTAAAGCTGTGATTCGAGCTTCTAATTGATCGATCAGTGATGATTGTGTGAGTGAGGCACTAGCAAAATGTTCATTTTCACGTTGTGATGAATGATGCATGTGTGAATAGTTATTAGGGTTCATGTATTGAGGTTCGGGACTTTGAAAATGTCCATAATAATTCCTATAACTATTGACATCATGGTCTATGGGAGGTTCATGACGTGAAGTATGTCCACACGCAAGTTCTCTAAGGGATTTGTTGTATTCCCCAACTGTAGACCAAGATCTAGACATGATTTGGCTCAAAAGCTAAGTAACTATGTTACAAAGCCCAAAATTTGGTTTTTGATGGGTTTGGATTTTTGGGAAAAATTTGGTTTTTATGGGTAACATTTGGTTTTGTCGGGTTTTGGAAAAAGAAATTTGGTTTTTAATGGGTTTTAGAAAATTTTGGTTTTAGACTTTGAAGACAAAGCCCATTTGGGAGCTTTTGGTTTTGATGGGAGCAAATTTGGTTTTAAAGAGGTAGAAAAATTTGGTTTTTAATTGGGAGCAAAAAAATTTGGTTTTAGTATTGGGAGCAAGAATTTTGGTTTTAGTGTTGGGAGCAAGCCCACATTGGTGGGAGAAATTGCTTTGCTAAGGGAAGGTGAACTAAGCCCACAATGTGTATGCAAACTGAAGCCCAATGTAGCTTTTGAAATAGCCCAACTGTTGCTTGTTTGGTCTGAGGCCCAGTTGGGCTTTTAAAAGTTCAGTTTTTCTAATTTAAAACTACAGGCCCAAATCAATCTAACACCACAAGCCCACAAGCAATTAAACAAACAAGTCCACAATTAATTAAGATTACAAGCCCAACAGAAAAATGGAAAAAATTATTACAAGCCCACATATTAAAAATGGAAGCCCACAGGTTGGGTTCTCTTAATGGGTTTAGGCTTACTTGCTTAAGCACAGCCTAGCTGCTCAGTTTGGTTGCAAAAGCCCAGTTGGGCTTTGGACCATCCTAAGCTTTTGTCTTTGTTGAGGCCCAGTTGGGCTTGGCTTATGAATGGCAGCAACACCACTTCAGGCCTAGCAGCAGGAGCAGATCAGCAGCAGCAGCACAACAGCAGGCTTTGCAGGTTCACAGGGCCACAGCAGAGCAACAGGTGCAGAAGGCAGCAGCAGTTAGCAGCAACAGGCAGCAACATGGGCCACAGCAGCTCAGCAGCAGTCTTGGCCTGACACAAGCAGGAGCACCACAGCAGCACAAGCACAGCAGCTCAGCAGGAGAGCAGGAGCACAGCAAGCACAGGAGCAGCAGCAGCTCCACAGCAAAAGCAGCAGGATAGACAGGTACCTGCTGGCTCAAAGCAGAAAGTGAGTAAAGATGCAAGCTATGATGCAGGAATGTAAGTGAACAATATGCAAATGAGTATGCAATGCAGGGAAAGATGCAAATGCAATGAACTATGATGCAAATATGAAGATGAAAGTGAATGCAACAAAACAGCAAAGAACAAATCAACACACAACGCCAAGTCCCCGGCAACGGCGCCAAAAACTTGGTAGGTTTCTAAAAGACCTACAAACTAATACCGCATGTGCACGGCGTCACAACAGCACAACAACAGGAGCACCTGGAAAGCTCAACAGAAGCTGTCAAGAACAACAAGAACATCAAGGGAAAATGATGCAAAGATGAAAAATTATGCAAAGAAGAAAATTCAAGTTATGATGCACTAAATGCTTATACTAAGATGCAAAGACTTCACTACACGACACCAAGTCCCCGGCAGCGGCGCCAAAAACTTGGTAGGTTTCTAAAAAGACCTACAAACTAATACCGCAAGTGCACGGTGTCGATTGAAGATAATGTGCAAATACGGGTCGATCCACAGAGACTTTGTGTGTGTTGAGATCCTCCTAATCTAATTCTCTAACAGTAACAGTGGTGCAAAACAACAAGGTAGCTAAATAGGACAGTGAGTAAAAGAGTAATATAGTGACAAAGACAGTGGTGAGCAAGAGCAACAATAATAACTTAAAAGTAACTGAGACAGAGGCAATAAGTGACATGAAGATGTTGATAATGAGCTAAGGGTTAAAACAGTAAGGCACTAGGTCTTGAATCCATTATATACCTAGCTAGATAATAGCACTTCAGGCTTAGGTTCTTGTCCCTAATGGACAAAGGGGGAGGTTCGTGCCTTCCTTATAATCCAGGGTATGCTTTTGTGGAAAGTTAATGAGCTGAGTTACTCAATCACCCCTAACATTGAGTGTCTGTTTAAGGCACACTCAATCACAGGTGATATTACATACTAAGTTCATCACTTCCCTAGGCAACTGATCACTACAAGAATTCCTTCCTAATATTTTACCACCTAACAGGAATTAAATTTCATCTCAACCTTAGCACCAGTGATTTAGAACATAATGAAATAGCACAAGAAAGTTAACTACACATGACAGAACATACTTGAAGCTTAAACATTAACAAAACATTGAACACTAACACAACAGACATTAACAGTGGATAAGAAGAAGATATGCATTGGATTGAAAAATCAAATTAACCCAATTAGGGGGTTTCTCGGATGACCCAAGAACCCTTTTAACATTCTACATCAGTTTCTATTTATAGCTTACAACAAAATCCCTAATTCACAAAACCCTAAAATTTGCAAACCCTAACTTTTTGGGGAAAATCAAATTCGACATACCCATGTGTGAATTCTGCTCGACCCATGCTTCTTGATGTCCCTCTGATGCTCTTCCTGCTCTTGTTGCGTTGTTGGCCTAGCCCTAGACTTCTGTGAACCCTAGCTTCTCTCACTGTCGAGTTTGTAGCATCAGGACTCGATGCTACAGACGAGAAAGGAAGAGACAAGGGTGGTGATGAAATACTGAGTTTGTCGGGGGAAGGTGGTAGTGGTGGTGTTCGAGGTGGAGATGGAAGAGATGGTGGTGATGGAGATGGCAGAGTTTTCTCTGCAGACGGAGTGGAGGAGAAGAACTCAATGTTTGGGAAGAAGGGTGTGTTTGGTTTAGGTCGATGGGTTCGATGGCTAAGGTGTTGAGCGGAATCATCTGAAGTTGATGCGCAGCGAGGAGATCCGTTGGATAATCACTTACTAATTGAATCGAACGGCACGATGTAAAGAAGCTCTGAGCGACCGTTGGATTAAGTGATACAACGAAGCTGACGGCTCCAGATGGAGTTAGGTGCTGTAGTGTTAGACAAGAGCTTCAGACTTTGATGTACGGCGATGCCGCGACCGTAGGATGCTGAGATGATCCAATCTGACGGCTAGAAAGGGAAACAGGTATGGATATAGGAAATGGATTTGGGTGAGGGTTTTGGGTCTTGGGTATGCCAAGCCCATATCTTCTTTAAGAACAATTCTTCCTCTTCAATCCCACTTCTAGTTGATCCGGCTCTTGCAAACATCATTCTTCGCTTCCTCCTAGCGGGAGTCTTTGCCGTTTCTTTGCTCTTTTCGCTCCGTGAGATAACCAGGCTTTATTTAGTACCTAAAAATGCAAAATTAATTAAGAAAAGTATTTATTCTTGAAAACAACGAAAATACAGAATATGGGATAAAATGTAGAATTAATGCACAAAGGATGAGTTAAATGCCAAGAAAAATATATAGAAATATGCACTTTTTAGCACTCATCAACTGACCAAGGTCGGACCTTAGGCTTGCAAGGATCTGATCCCACACTCTTTTATAATTTTGACCTAATTATCTCTCAACTATTCATATTGGGTCCAAACTTTCTCCAACCAACTTGGGACTCGCTCAATCGACCGTCAGCTGGTCCCACAACCACCAAGGTCCGGTCCCATGACCCCTTGGTCGGTCCCTCATCTCTCCATAACTAAGTTTACTACCTAACACTCACACAAGCACTATTTTAATAAATGATTAAACCAACATTTGATCATCCTTTTACCGACTGGTCAACAAAGGATTTTGGTGCATGCTCACTTGAGCACTTAGGAGATACATGGTCGACCATTATCCCATGTATCTGGTCACTCCTTCACTAAGTGAATTATTTTCAGTAAATCATCAATTGATCAGCAATTGATCAAAATTAGGATTTCGAACAAATGCTTTATAAATCATAATTCTGAACGAGTTCAAACACTAATAATTTTATGTTTATCCAGCAATCAACATCTGGGTTAAATATAGAATACTCGGTCAGACTACCAATATTTTAATTAATATTTTATTTGGTCACGTTACCAATAATTCATCGATTGAGCAATACTTGCTCAGATGCTCGAATATTGATTCAACTAACAATATTCAGTAATTTATCGAATGAGCAATACTTGCTCAGATGCTCAAATATCGATTCAACTATCAATATTCAACAATTCATCAGACGAGCAATATTTGCTCATACTATCAATATTCATTATGTTGATTCAATTATCAACATCATTCATTCGAGAACTATACGTCCCAGCAGACATGTTCAATTCATGAATCCTAGAAGCATTCAACAATCATGCTCGACTGAACAATACTTAGACTCATCGTCTAATCAAGTCAATGACTGACTAATAAAATACATGTCTGCTTTGCAGAATCCATGTTCGTGAGACACCAATCACCTCACATGGGAGATCTTAATTAGGGCTTTGGTCTGGCGGCCTACAACACGTGGGTTCATCCAAGATGAGAAATGTGAGTAAGTCGTGCAAGCAGTTGAGGGAGTGAGCAAAGTAGTGGGTGGACAATCAACCAAGTCTCCGCACGACCTGGAACTGGTTAAACCACGATTTCCCACTTTCCCACTCTTTCACTCGAGAAACCGTCATACTTACTGGAGATTAATGTGTCTACTATTCCGGAAATATAAATAAGTCTCTGAATCCATTATTGAACAATGAAAGGATTCTAATCCGTGCAATCACTCTCAAAAATTCAATCAATCGAACAAAACTTATTCGAACTCAACAGTTTACAGAAAACTTGCAGAAACCTTAAACACATTCAATCATCATTGATCTAACACACCTCTCAGCTTCCCTCCTACAGATCAACCCTCTTCTCTCTTTGTGACCGAATTGACTCTGGAATGGCCATTGTCTTGGTTTAGGCAGGAGTCCTACAGATTGATCTCTCGAACTCAAAGCACTCTCGTGCAGTGCGTCTGTTTGAGGTTAGGCAGTTTGGTCGGTTGAGGAGCTTCTGTCCACACGGTCGTCTCTACATTCCCTAAAAAAACAGCAAATCGTTTTTCCGCATCTACAGAGAGTAAATTAGAGAAATTAAATATTGAGCTTACATGTTACAACCATTAGAAGTAGTGGAAATCAAAACCTAGGTTTTTGTCATGTTAATCAACTTAGCAATTTTTGTTTAATATTATTTTTCTTAATTAGTCTTAAAACCAAATTTTTAAAAAAGTCCGAGAATCAAATCCATTCTTACCACTGTAAGAACTATATCGATAAATTATTCCAACGCGAGCACGTTGGTCGTCCATTAATACAGGTTCAAGAACGATCTATAAAAATATCACGAGGTTAGATGACGAAAAAGATACTTAATGATTAAGCTGATTCAAAATAAGGGTTATCGGCCGAACCACACTGACCATCCTAATAAAATTAAATGTCCCACTTATATGAAATACACGTGACGAAAAAGATACTTAATGATTAAGCTGATTCAAAATAAGGGTTATCGGCTGAACCACACTGACCGTCCTAATAAAATTAACATAAAATTGGTTAAAAAGACCAAAATCAACAATTTTTGGGTGAAATGGACAGTTAGATTTTGATACTGTTTAAATGGACAAAAATATAAAAATAGGCAGGATGTAACCAGTTTCATCGTGCCCATTTTCAAATATTTTTTCTTATTTTTAATTTACACAGTATGTATCCAGTTTCAACCTTACTATTTTTTAAATTTAAGCTAGGATGAATCCAGTTTCATCCTTGCTATTTTTTTTTTTGGCCATTTCACCCAAACTATTTTTTACTCGTCCATTTGAACCGTAATTTAAAAATATTTGGACAAATGACCCATTTTCCGTAAAATTAAATGTCCCACTTATATGAAATACACTTGTTTACCCGAAATTTGAACTTGTGTGGTATCAGATTCGATTGCCGTCATAGATAGCCGGGTAGTTCTCTATATATATGAAAGTTCGATTGGTTAATATCACACATGGTATTAACCAAACTTGTAACTTGTTAGTTTCCGGGAAACTTGAAATTTCAAATTCGTCTAACAAGTATTGTTTGTAAATCAGCCAAAATTTTCATCCGTATGGCATACAATCTGGTTCGGATAATATTGTATAAGCCGAACTGCTCATCTACAAAGGTACGACCATCTATACAAGCGGAGCTCAATACTAGTAATCCAATATAGTTTGTAAAATTTCAATTTTTTGTTGAAAAACTCAACATATTAAAAAGACATTAAACCTCATTTAGAAGTATTCTTGTACGTGTATTATCATAAAAAGGTTCCTCATCTATGCACTCATCTTCGGTATTCGGCTTATAAAATTCTTCATCTTCAGCTTGAGTTTGAACTCGGGTAAAATCGTTCTCATAATCCAAAAAATAATCTATACCCGAATCTTCGTTGTAGTTAATGTATATTTTCTTAGCTTTAGGAGATGAAGATTCGGCTTCTTCACGTGAATCGCACATTTTGGTACCATAATCTAAAAACCAAGATTTTTCTCGCTTCTTCTTCTCCTTCATCTCAATAAAACCGTATCTCTCATTTTTTTTTATTTCTCTTTAAAAACAAACACTAATCATTGACATTAACCACTAATTAAATAGGGACATTACCGCCATCATAAAAAATTGATAGATATGAGACTTTTATTTTTCTATTTAATCGACCTTAAATTAGTAGATATGATACTTTCACTTTTTCGATTTGATTGACCGCTTTTTTATCCTATTCACTAGAACACAATAATTTTCTTTTATGCCCCAAAGTTGAGCTCAAGATTTTCACCTAAAAAAAGAGAATAAAACAGACTCGTGGTTTTAAAAATATTATGTGAGTTTTTTGTTGTTGCAAGATAGTTAGAACATACACATATCGTTCGAATAAGAAAAAATCGAATTTTCATACTTGTGCAACATAAGTAGAGGTCAAAGGAAAAAAATAGGGGGCTTAAGAAAATGTTGAAGACCCTCGAAAAGAAAAGAAAATAACAGGTAACTGTGCCCCTGCTAAGCTGGCAAGTTGACGGAAGTCGGATGCAACTTCAGCAGGCAAAGAGTTGTTTGAGTTTGAAGCAAAAAAAAAGTTGCTTGGATATTTGAACTGTTTTACATGTACTTACAAGAAAACCTTGACATGCCATATTTGATGGGATCAATTATCGACCCATCACCATATTTATGAAAACACGGGTGGTTTTTCAAAATATTTAGAAGTTGTTTTATGTTTGCCAGTATGAGGGGTTTAGGGCATCTAGGTAGGGATACAGGAAAGAGCAATACTGCCCCGCACCATTTTGCTGGTAGCTATCCCGCTCAAGCGGCTTTTTTACTGTTAGATCACGCTAAAATCCAGATCTAACAGCCTTGAATCCTTTAGGGAAAATGGTGGGTCCTTTCCTGAAAGTGGTGGATCCTTTCCTGAATACGAATCTAACCGTTGATTTGATCATCTAACGGTAAAGAAACCCGCTTGAGCGGGATAGCTTCCCGCAAAACGGTGCGGGATAACATTTGTCATCAGGAAAACACCCCTCACAGTAAGTGTTTGAAACAAAAAATATTTGCTGGTGGTATGATTTTGAATACGTATTCAAGCACCAACAGACGTCATATGATTCTTTTAAGGACGGATAAACATCTAAATAGACAAAACAATCATTTTATTTTCTTGGGTATTATCCGTAAAGAGTTTAAACATGCATGCATCATTAGATTCGCCCAAGTGTTCAGACTGGATACTGTTCATAGATGCGGCATTTAAAAAGGAAAACTCAACTATGGGATATGCTTTTATCCTATACTCAGCGGACAACGAAACATTTATGCACATTGCAGCTGGAGCAGATAGGGCTTTATCGGCTTTCCATGTGGAGTCAAAAGCTCTGTTAAAAGCGTTTTCATGGCTAAGTGAGAATGTCTTATCTAGTGTCACCTTAGTTACAGATTGCAAGATGTTAGCGAATACAATCAAAAAGGCGGACAAGATCCCAGATTGGAGCGCGGATAACACCATAATGAAGACTCAAAATATTTTGCAAAAACTCCCTCAAGATCAGGTGCAATATATTAACAGAAGATTTAACTCAGCAGCAGATCACATAGCAAAAGAAGCTCGTGTAAAGAATCTTCAGCATATATCTACCCAAATTCAGCTAAGGATATCTCAATCTAGTGTGATGTCCAATATTTTTGAAAAGAAAGATATTCTAAATCTGATGTACTTTATTGCTCGATTAATATATTACTTTTTCCATAAAAAAAAAGATTCGCCCAAGTGTTGAACTAATTTGTAATCACAAACAATTCCTAAAGATAATACTACATTTTATCCTGAGAAAAGGTTTCCACGACTACCTTGTGTGGTACTGTTAGAGTATGTCAAGTTTGGTTGTCATATTTTAGTATCAAACTCAACTAGAGTCGCTTGATTAAGAAATTACTAGAGTCAACTTCATTTAGGTTAGAATAGAAAGTCTAGGAATGTTGAGACATACAAGTGTTACTCCGAAGACCCGAAGAACACGAAAAAGTATCGACTACAACGAAGACATTATCCTTTGACTTGAGGTTAGTAATACTGACTTGACTTGTTTCCATTCCTATCGTTACTTTCAAGTCGTTTAAGATTGAAAACATAACATGCGAGGTTATATATGTTACTCTAGTATTAGACTTGGTCATATTATTATGATCAAATTGTCAAGGAAGTATATACACCATTTGTTGAATGCTTTGAAATGGTATATTGAATTACGAAGTATAACGTTTATCTTTTGAACTTCGTAAATGCGATATCGACATAATCTATGCAACTTGTTACTTGATTGTGTATTGAATATAGGTTTGATTTCATCCTAGAAAACTATGTTTTATTACATTGGTTTAAGGAAGGAGATATACGAACTCGTTTCGTAATCAAAAAGAAATCAATAGGTGTTTTGGTCCGGTTTTCTTTGAAGATCTATTGGATGACTAATTCAAGGGAATTAAGGTAGAAACGATCTTAACTTATATTGAGAGTCAAGGTAGAAACGATCCCTACCTATCTCGGGATACATGGAAGAACCGATCCTATCTTTTGTTAGGAGTAAAGGTAGAACGGATCCCTACCTATATTGGGAGTTAGGTAGAAGCGATCCTAGATTTTGTTGGGAGTCTTGGTAGAACCGATCCTAACCTATATTTGGATTCATAGTAGAACCGATCCTAGCCTATATTAGGAGTCATGGTAGAACCGCTCCCAAGAGCAAAACCGTTTTCTGATATTCACATATACTTTAAGGTTTGTGTGAGTCTGAAATTCGGGTTTTCTAGATACGAAAGTTCTAGATGTCGACATAATTTGAACATGTGCATAATTCTTATTGATGATTGTTCAAAGATATTTCTTGATACTCAAGGTGATCCCAAAATGAAATATTGGAAAATCTTTTAATTAAGATTTTCGAATTATATGTTTTGATTTTCCAGCAAAGAAAACATATCTCTAAAAAAACTATATTAGTCAAGTGTTAAGCATGATGCGAATGTTAAAGTAGGAGATTTTGTTTTCCATAGGTTAGGGGTTGTCATTCAAAAAGGGGTTGGATCTCAGTTTGTTGCTAAACTCCCATCCATTTTTTTTGTAAATTTTGTTCTTTATCTTTATCTTTATTTATTATTTATTAAATATAAAAATAAAAATAGAGATTTTGGAATTACAGGTTGGATATTATTTGGAAATATGAAAACCGAAATTAGGTACTTCATTGCGTATCTTGAGAATCTTTTCCGTTTTGGAATTTCCTTGTTGTCCAAACATACTTGGTCTATAAATAATGAAGGTTTTTCTTCTTACAAACCATCCTTTTCCAGGAAAACTTCATCTTTTTGCTGTTTCTGGTGGAGCCGACTGCTATTGCTACTTGTAATACTATTCCGGAGACGATAGTACCTAATTAGGCGACATCTCTAGAAAGTACCGCTGGTGGGAAACTAGATAATTGCATTTTTATTTTAGTTATCTATTATTGATTTGATTGACTAACGGTTATTGAACCTTTGATTGCACCTAGTTTGATTATTCTTGAGAACCTTCTATTTTGACATAAGGTCACTCAAACTAGATCAAAATATTGGCGACATCTTCAGAACTGTTTTTTGATCTGAAAACAACTTGTGATTATCCACTGTTAACATACATTGTTTTGTGTATGATCGGTCATAACTGGAACTAAGATTTGTGTGCAGATACAATTGAAGATTTAAAGACAATAAGATTTTTCTTATTGGTTTCGCATCTTATGATTTTTGTGCACATACCTTGAACAGCTTGGATCCGACTAAGATCTTATTTATCTTTGGTAGATTTGATTAAGTAGTCATATAGATTGGAAACTATCATTTGGTGGTATTCTTCAATATCCGAATCTGATAGCTTGTGAATCTAGATCTAATTATTTCATATCTTGGTTGATCTTATCGACAAAGGAGTTTACTTGTTAAACGGAAGAACCTGTGTCAAAACTCAAAAAATCTTTATTCAAAGATTGATAGAGTGATTATCAATCATCTTTGTTCCTTTACTGTTTGGAAGACGATCACAAGGAGTTGAGTGCTAAAGATTTTATATCGGTAAAGCAACTCAAGATAGTGATTTTTGTCATGGGATTCACGTGTGTTATCCAGACAGTTTTAGGCGCATGAATACTGAGGGAACTAAGTAACTAGGGGTAGATTACTTGGTCTGAACTTTACAAAGTTGGCTTTATTCTTTGTATAACGGCTTAATTATAAGAGTATTTGAAACTGGACTAGGTCCCGGGGTTTTTCTTCATTTGCGGTTTCCTCGTTAACAAAATTTTGTTGTGTGATTTATTTTCATTTTTCGCAAGTATAATTGTTTTATTAAAATTAAAAGTAAATACACTTGTACGTTAATCCAAGGCACTTTGGTGATCCTATAGTATCGGTCTTGTATCGTAGGTTGTTGTATTGTCTCGACTCTGTCCATAGATGATCATACTTATAGGTTGATATTGAAAAGATTGTTGTGTACTTGGGTACCCTCATCATTTCAGATACTGTCACTACCATCCAGTTGACAAAGTTTTGCAAAAGGCGAGTTTTTGACTATGGTTGAGTGATGTTGACTTTTTCAGGGTTTATTTTTTCCTTCAATCTTGGCTTAATTCATTGAAGATTTTCTTCTTTGATTAAGTTTTTCGGGGGTCATGGTGATTTCAGGTTAAATTGTTTGATTTCAGTAGCTTTTTTACCCTAAAATTCCATTATCATGACTTTTTTTAACGATCGATTTTTCTGGTGATTTTTAATTTTTAGTTTATTGATATCTTAATTCCCTCCACCTTTCATTGTATTATTTTAATTATTGTAACATCCTTTTATTTTCTTTGTATTCATCTTTTTTATAAGGTTTGAATGTATTTTTCTGTTGAGTTTTTATGAAGCTCCCAGCTTTATCTCCCGAGGATTTTTATTTCTTAGTTCCATGTTGGTCTTATCTTTTCAAAACTTAGACTTCCATTATAGCTTCAGTTTTTATAGGAGAATGTTCTTTTGTCTCGTACAGTTCTTTAGTTGGCTTTTATGTCATCTCTGTCAGCAATAGCCCCGCCAAGGGAGTATCTTCTTCTTTGGTTATGAAAATTCCAACCTCCAAAAGGGTGGTTTCTTCTGTTGTATTGAATTCTCTACCTTCTCGTTATCTAAAAGGAGATTTATATGTTATTAAGCTTACTTAGAGTATTACAACAAGGGTTTAAACAAATGAAAATACAGTCTCATTAGAAGTCTTGATTTAAATAAGATTAAAATGAAAGATGTTAGGGATCAATTGGTATCTCAATGGAATCATATATATAGGTGAAGTCAAGCTCATTCCAATTGGAACATTTTTTTTTTTTGATATCGAGCTAAAAATGAGAAAGATACGGTTAGGATATAGTCAAGGGTTTCATGGAAGGTAACTAATCAAGTTTTGCAAGTTAGAGATTGGGAGCCAAGATTCAACTCGGATAACCAGAAACCCTTATTAGCAAAGGTATGGATTCCAGGTCTAAGTTTGGAGCATCGAAGAGAAGAGAACTTGTTAGCAATGACGAAGGCCTTTGGTAAACCTATCCAAGTAGATAACACAACTCTTGCTATGGATTTTGATTTTTTTGCTAGTGTTCCTGTAGAAGTAGATTTCGCTAATAAAATTATGGGTCGCATAAGGGTGGGTAAATGAACGATGAAAATAAAGAAGATTTTTGGCAATGTGCTGAGATTCCAAAATTCCTTAAATTATGTTCTTATTGCAAAACTATGGGACATTTAGTTTCTAAACGTAGAGCAAGGGTAAAAGATGTGTCTAAAGACAAATATACTATTGCATGAGATGAAATAATCAGAACAAAAAAATGTGATCTAGGAAAAACAAAAAACATTTTCGGTTGAGGAAATTCAAAATGGGTGTAGTTATGAATGCCCAACTTGTTGTGGCAGTTGCAAGCGCATCATCCGTTGATCCCTCCACCCCCGTTTTGAAACCGGTAATACATTTCATGGATTCGAAGAAAAAAAGGATGTAACACTTTTCGGTTAGTTTTGGAAGATCCGTAGATAAATATTACAAAGCCATCGTCTTCCAACCCATCCTAAAATCTAAAAAGATATTGATTTACAAATCCTAATTAACAGGTATGGTTTGGTTTAGACTTCCTCCCTACATAAAATAATGGTCAAAAATAATTAACGACCTCGCGAAAAATCATGATAGTTTAGTTGTAGATTAAGGAGTCTATTAATCGATAATCGGTGGTTGTCTACTTAATGTTTTTAAGTTGCGATTTAATTGTCAGGTACACTAAGATGTGTCTTTTGTTGTTGTAACTCTTGGTGTTCTTACGCATTTATTGTTGTAGCTTTAACTTTGTTATATTCCTTTTTGTAGCTTTTTACTCTCTTTTAGTGGTATCTGCCTGCAGACGGTTTATGTGCTTTTTAATCTTTCTCTTCGATCGATTAAAAAGAAAATAATAACTTTGTGTGATTTGTAGACGGGGAACATTTTAGAAGATAACAATTTAATTGTGAAGAATATTCTTACCCATATTCGGTAACGGAAAATCCTGCAGATTAGCTTGGGAGCCCTTTCCTGATTTTTCACGAACGTCTTACTGATACACAACAAAACCCATTACAACACTCAAAAAGTTGTGATAGAGATTGTTTGTACCAAAAGTCTGTCTTGTGTATATCATTCATGGTATTTTTCAATTGATGTGTGCAAAATCGTACAACTCTCTGACTCTCCCTCTCTCTCTAATTTGAGGTCAATCACCACTAATACGATTGCTATTGGAAAATGATGTAATTACCCAACCTTTTAGAATTTACTTGTGGTTTAACTAGTGGTCCTAATTAACGTACATTGCTCTTAATTGCGTAGTAGCGACTAGCGAGTTCTATATATATCATCACCTTACCTAGCTAGAGCTATATAAAGGACTAGCTACTTTGCTTATCCTCTTCAACACTCTACTTGTGATTCATTCTCACTTAACTTCTTCCCCCAGCATCTATTTGCCGTAATAAACACAACTCACTCTCCTCCTATGGCTTCACAAGTTGTCAAAGCCACTGAATTCCAGCATAAAAAAAATTCCCATAAACTCGTCAAGCCCAAATCCCACGGGGATGCTGATTCTTCCGATAGCCTACTGTTACAAGCAGCACATTCGAAAAAATTGCCCGGCTATTTTAGTATTGGAGATAATAGAGATATGGACAGAGGAAATGATTGGAATAAGAGTTATAGACACTACCGGAAAGGCTTTAACAGATTTTGTGTCAAGTGTTTACAGTCCCCGGCTTACATCTTGCGGAAGGTTAAAGGGTTTTATTATGGGTTTTTTGGAGGAGACGCAGTCGGCGAAAGTTCTAGTAGAGCAATAAGAAATGAAGTGATGGCAGCTGAACCTTATTTTTCATTCCCTGTTGTTCCCGTTACAACTGTAGTACCACAAACTACACCTTTGTGATCGCATGTACTTTAATAAATCATGAATAGAAATTTAGGAATTTGCGGAGGAGGAAATAGTGTGGTGGACTGGTGGTGGCGCATGGTCATGGTATGTATAGAGGTATTTGAAGTTTGAACTATGATGTTGGCTAGCTAAGCTGGTTATCTATCATCAATGTAGATCACTTCCATTAGTTCATATTTATTGTGTTGTTTTTTCATGTTTTGTGTCAGTATCACTCAGTTGAGATTCTGGTTATGATTTATATTCAATATAATGTACGTCTGAACCTACTAGTATAGTCACCATACATATACCAAAACACTTGTCTGCCCATATATATAATCCTCCTAGTTTGGGACCTATAATTTCTTCACTCACCTAAAGTAAGGGGATAAGGGGTGTCTAAACTAGGTAAAGTACTAAATTACACTCACTATTAAATTACAATTTTAAGCCTTATTCTTTTGAATTTCAAACCCTTTCTTTCTTTTTTTTATAGGAAAGGCTTAGGTTTGGAATGGCACTAAGAGGCAGTACATATGAGTTGCGTTGCATCAGCTGTGGATGTACCACTCAGTCTGACAACGTTGTTCTTGCAAAGAAGGGCTAAGTTAAATGCCTCCATGTTTTGACTACGAGTAATAATACTAAGATTTAATAAAACAAAAGATATGGGATTTATGGTCATATTTGTACTAGTGTCTTCTTGACTTTGTCCCGCTTCATAATATTTGAGATGAAATCTTCCTTGAGCAGCTTCATTATAGAGTAGTTTGAAACGATCTAGAATGTCTATTGATACAGCAGATATTGCAATGTTTGTGTGCTGCATCTCTTTGGCCCACTGGAAAGCTAGGTCAGCGCCTCCTGTGACTCCCCCTTCTCCATAGTGTCCTGGATGTCCTCTAGAGCCAATGATGTTTCTTGCAAAATCTGTCATAGTTAAGGCAGTGTAACAAACAAAGTTCTCAGGATCTTGAATAGTACAGATACTGATATGTTTCCCAATTCATGTTTCTGCATTCCAGGTGTAATGCGCATGAGTATTGTCAGCTTCCTCTGGTAAGAGAGGGAAGTTGTTCAAGATATGATTTGGCATTGCATGAATTCTATTATGGTTGCACAAATGTTGCCTTATTCTGAGGGTGATTACTCCCACATTAGGATGGATTTGTTTAAAAATAAAATCACATCTAACTTCCCAAATGTACCAACATGTGGTGGCATAAATGCTGCAATCAGCTTGAAACTAGGAGTTCATCCACTCAATGAAGATGATATTGTTATCAAAGAGAGTATGGGAGGTACCAAGAATTTCCTGCCAAACTGAAGCAGCATTAGTGCAATTTAGGAACATGTGAGACATGGTTTCTTCTTCTCTACTATTGCAGACAGTGCATTATGGATTGATGTAATGAAGTATGCTAGCTATCTTGGCATTTGTGGGAAGAATTCCATGTGCACATTTCCAAATAAAGATTTTGATTACTGGAGCCACCTCCATATTCCAAATGGTTTTCCAATTGCCAGCTGGGGTGTCATTTCTGTAGAGGTGATCAATTTTTTCCTGGTAAAGGTTCTTGACAGAAAAAACTCCTGTGTTGTTGATGTTCCAAATTATTCTGTCTTCTTCATTTGGGTGTGTCTCTAGAGTAAGAATAACAGTAGCTTCCTCCCTGCTGAAGATGTTAGAAATTTGAGTTTCTCCCAATTTCCATCTGGAAGAATCAAGGCTTCTAACTTATACATATAATGAGGGAAGTGATGAGGTTTTTGAAGTTTTGCTGTGGAGTTTGGTAACCATAAGTCTTCCCAAATTTGGATCCTTATGCCATTTTCAATCATCCAGGAGAAGTGTTGTTGTATGTTGCTTATACCTTCTAGTATTCCTTTCCATATCCAGGAGTCCCCATCCTTGGCTTTAGTGTTCATGCTGAGAACATTTCTGCCTAGAAGATATCTGGCATCCATGAGTTTATACCATAAAGGATTTTTATCTTGCTCAAGTATCCATCCAATTTTTGTTATCATGGAGCTGTTAAATAATTCCATATTCATGAATCCTAGACCTCCCAGAGTTTTGGCTTGCAAACTGTTGTCCAAGCCTTAGGGTAATAACCAGAAGGATTCTCTATGTTCTTACCCCAGAAGAAGTCTCTTTGGATATTATTAATGTCTTTGCAAGTTTTCTTAGGCACCTTAAAGCAGTTCATTTGGTAAATGCAAGCTGAAGAGGTGACAGATTTGATGATTACCTCTCTGCCAACAGGGTTAAGAGGTGTATGTTTCCAACCAGTGAGTCTCAGCTTCAATTTTTCTATTCCAGGCTTGAAAGAGTTGATTTTGCTTCTATATGTGAATAAAGGAGATCCTATGTATTTATCATCGAGTTGAAGAACTTGAACTCCCATAGCATTGCTAATTTGAGGAATGAGCTCTGGGTTGGTGTTTTTGCTGAAGAAGACTTCAGATTTATGGAAGTTGATAAGTTGCCCAGAAGTATTTCCAAAAGTTTGCAGGAGCTGCATAATATTTTGCGTTTCTATTTTATTTGCCTTGCAGAAGATCATGCAATCATCTGCAAATAGGAGATGACTGATAGAGGGTGCTGCCTTGCAGATCTTTATTCCATGAATAAGGCCTATCTCCTCAGCATGCAGTAAAGTTCTTGAAAGGGATTCCATGCAGAATAAGAACAGGTAGGGAGATAGAGGATCACCTTTCCTTAGTCCTCTAGAGGGTTTGAAGAATTTGTCAGGAGAACCATTGATGAGAACAGCTGATGTGGTGGTTGATATGCATTGATAAATCTTATTGCACCATAGTTCATCAAAGCCAAGTTTCTTCATAATTGTTATCAAAAACCCCAGTCCACTCTGTCAAAGGCCTTGGCCATATCAATTTTTATTCCCATGGTACCAGAATTACCTTTTTTTTCCTCTTTTAGATCTCATGGTGTGTATAATTTCATGAGCAATAGCTATATTTTCAGATATTTGCCTCCCATAAATGAATGATAATTGATAGGGGGATATGATTTTGTTTAGTAATGGCTTCATTCTTTGAGCTAAGAGTTTAGAGATGATTTTGTAGGTAGTGTTACAGAGGCTGATAGGTCTGAAATGGCTAGGGGAAGTTGGGTTGTCAATCTTGGGGATGAGGGATATGAAGGTGGCATTCATCTCTTTTAGCAAGTGCCCAGAGAGGAAGAAGTTTTGAACTATTAAGACAATATCATTACCTATAATATCCCAGTTCATTTTAAAGAAGTTTGGTGGAAAACCATCTGGACCTGGGGCTTTGTCATTTGCCATACTGAATAAGATGGCCTTAATTTCTTCAGGTTCCGGTCTTCTGCTGAGGGTGATATTATCATCAGGAGTTATGGTTGAGGGGATGAGATTGATTATTTCAGAGGAGGGTTTGATAGTTTCAGCTGTTGCCATATGAGAAAAATGGTTGGTAAAGCAGTCTTTTACCTCCCGTTGTTCTGTGATCCAACTACCTTCTTCAGTTTGAATTATTTCAATTTTATTCCTTCTTGCTCTAGTTTTTGTGGCTCTGTGGAAGTAGCTTGTGTTTTGATCCCCCAGCTTGATAAGTTGATCCCTGCTCTTAGTTTTCCAGAATTTCTCTTCAATGTCATGCCAGTTTTTGAGTTGCTTTCTTGCATCAGCTAGAGCTTGTCCTCTGTCAGTTCTGAAGTAGTAAGTATGTAACCAAGTTAAGTGTTGCTTGCACTCTTCAATGTTGGTTTTGATATTTCCATACACTTCCTTGTTCCAAACTCTGATTTGTAATTTGATGTCTTTAAGCTTTCTGGAAATTGAGAAAGCACTTGATCCTGGGGTGACCTTGTTAATTTTCCTGCAATCAGCATGATCTAGACAAGGACCAAAAAATTTGAATGGTATCTTACCATTCTTCCAGTGGGGATTAGAATTTAATAGAATTGGGTGATGGTCAGAACCAATGGCTAGCATATTTGTGATAGTAGTGTTTGGGAAAATATCCAACCAACTATCATTAGCTAGACCTCTATCCAATCTTTGCTCAGATAGAGCAGGACCTTTTCTCTTGTTTGACCAAGTAAAATGGCAGCCAGAGAAACCAAGGTCAATGAGATCTAAATTTTGAATATTTTCATTGAATATAGAGGATTCATTTGCATCAATGGGATGCGAACTGAACTTTTTTGTATCATGAAGAATGAATTTGAAGTCTCCGGTGACCAGCCAAGGCAGTTTGTGAGAGATAACAGTTTGCTCAAGGGATTTCCAAGAGTTTAACTTGGATTGAGTGTCATTAGGATTACCATAGTAACCTGTGAATAACCAAGGGGGGCTGTTGGCACTTCTGATGACAACATCAATGTGGTTTATAGACCAATCTAAGACTTCCAGGTTTAGATTGCTTTTCCATAATAAGGTTAAACCACCTGCAGTACCACTAGCCCCACCTGGGTTAACATACCAGAAGTTGTTGACTCCTAAGTCATGTAAAGTTTTCTTGAGTTTATCATGCTTTTTCCTAGTTTCAGACAAGAATATTATGTCAGGGTTTAATTTATTAAGCATGTCATTGAGGTATCTTTTAGCATCCCTAGTACCCAATCCTTGACAATTCCATGCTAAGGAAGTGAAGAATTGCCAAAAATATGACACTGTTGGATACTTAGAGGTAGGCCTTCTAATAATTCTATCATAATGCTTATGAATCAAAAATACCACAAGTGAATTAAGCAGATGGTTAGAATAGTGCATGACATGCTGGATATGACAAGCTACTAAGCTGTAAAACAAAGTTGTGTTGGGTTTTAAAGATGGTTTTTTTGTTGTTAAATAATCGTGCCTACTATCAGAATTGTTTCTTGAGACAATTTTGCTATGATTTCCAACATATACTAGAGTGTTAGTGTAGTGAGACCAGTAGGCATACATGGAAGAGATCACATGATTAGGACAGTGGTTCAAATTATAGGAATATCTAGAGATAGAAATTTTTATAACATGAATGGAAAAAGAGATTCTTATGTAATGTTTTGGGGGATATAAAATGCAGTATGAAATAGAATGAATCAAAATTTTACCCTCAGAAAGCTTAGTCAAACTTGTAGACAGATACATACCAGGATTTAGATTTGCAGGTTTCAAGCAGTTGACCCTTATACATTGGTAGTCGAAATACCTCAGAGCTAGAGAGGGAGATTGCTGTAGATAGATATCAAGCAAAGCCTTATGACCCAGTTTAGAGCTTATGCCAAGAACAAAATTGTACCAATTGCAGATACCACTAAAAAATATCTTCAGGGAATCATATCTGATGTAAGGATTTTCTATATAGAAAGTGAGATAGTAATTTCCAATCTGAGCTAAACCGAATTGCCTTGAAATTGAGATACTGTAACTGAATAGAGCTTTATTAGAATTGAGATTGGTTTGTAGAACATTGAATTGCAAAGGAAAAGAAATCTTGGTTTCCTTTAGTTTGAAATAAATTCTAATTCTATTTTAAATTGAGGAAACATCTGTGAGTTGAGCACTGGTGATGATCAGGTGTTTATAATTTTTCTTGGAAGGGGAAAATCCAGCTTCCAATCTGATGTAACTAGTGATTCGGGTGTTGTTAATGTGATTTGTGTGATTGGTGTTGTATGTGATGACTGTGATGCTAGCGATGTTTGTGATTATCTTCATCTGTTCTGTTTCGGTGATTGGGTTCTGGGTGTGTTTTGAAAGATTGAACTGGTTTGAGTGGTGTAATGTATCCATAGAACTCAGAAGAAGAGAAGATTAACTATTGGTGTAGTAATGCATCATTTGAACTGAGATTCATAAACGTTTTCGAGCGGATTTTGAAATTCAGGTAAGAACTCCGGTGAGATTCGACCGTTGGAACTAGACGTTGTAGGAAGACGACACTGAGTAACGGCTAGAATATGCGACGGACGGGAGAACTCAGGGAGGGGACAGAGGAGAGAGGGGAGAGATCATGCTAGATCGTTTACAATTCGTCTCTAAGTTTATGATTGTGATTGAAATCATTTCTCTCACAAGTTAAAATCAAAATCAAACTTCATCAATCGATTTTACTATATGTCGATCGATTTAAAGAAAATTTCATCATCCATTAAAAAAAAAAATCAAAACAGATATAGTTGATTGCAACTCGTTATTCTTAATCATGCTTGTGATTGAAATTTAACCAGAATCGATAAAAGTTAATGCCCATATAAACCGATTGTCTTATGGAAGAGATACCCAGTTTTCCATATGTTTTTTGTTAGAATCGGATTATGTGAATGTTCACATAAACCTATTATATAGCCTTTAAAGGGA
Organism: Papaver somniferum; assembly: GCF_003573695.1. NCBI lineage: Eukaryota > Viridiplantae > Streptophyta > Magnoliopsida > Ranunculales > Papaveraceae > Papaver > Papaver somniferum. Next base: position 78,327,619 of record NC_039365.1, read on the forward strand.
AAAAATACGCAACTTTTCAGTATAATTTTAACTTAGAGTCGGTTTTTTATGAGCACTTGTATAGACCGATTCTTTCAGTGCGGTGTCGAGAATCGGTCTATATGTGTGTATCATGACTTCCATTTCTAACAATCGGTTTATTTGGTAAGTAATAAAACCGATTTTGGGTAACCCATTTTTTTGGTTAATACTCGATTATAGAATGAGTTTTAAATCATACTCATTCTAAAGCCGAGTTACGTACCCTTGATTTCAGTTTGAGTATAAATTTTATACTCGAAATGAAAAAAAAATTATACTCGAATTGAAAATGCACATGATTTTATACTCAGTTTGAAAATGCGTATGATTTTATACTAGAACTGAAAATGCATATGATTTTATACTAGAATATGAAATCATGCTTGATCTGCAACTGAGTGTGAAATCATACTCATTCTTAACTTAACTCGAGTACGGATTTAAATTATGTGAAACAGAACGTAAATCTATTTTGGTTTGTGTTTCGAAAAAAACAAAATTCACTTATTCAATGTTTTGGAGTTCGATTTACATTAGTTGATCTCACATTTAACAAAATTAATCAACACCTAAAATTAATTAATCAGAAATAAAATGGATAGTAAGAGAATAATTGAATAAGGAGTTATGTGAAATTAATTTCTAATGACCATTTTTATCATTTAGTAACAGGCTCTAAATAAATGCCCTATGCCACGAACTAGAAAGAATATATAACTAGAAGATCCTCATAAAGCCTTTGGCTGGTTCCGTGGCTGCAGACGTCGCATGTCCCTTGTCTAACTACAGAATAAAAGAAAGATACACTGTATGTAAACATACTTCCATACAAAAATAGACAGTATCATCAAATTAAGCGCTTGTAATAACGTGCAAGCGGCAAGCCTATACCAGCTAATAAAATGCATACGCAACGACCGTAAGACACCACAATATTTTCGTAACAGATGCCCACAGTAGCCCAACTACTCTATTGACATTGCTTCAACCCTTCTTCCTATTTGGCACTCAACTATTTCAATCCCTTCTCCGGTTATCCCATTTTAACTGGAATTAGATTTGTGCCCGTGCTACGCACTTTTTTCTCCCTTTAATCATATTTTTGACTTGGCGTGCGTGGGATTTTACCCCGTCCCATGACGGTGCATTTTCGATTTGATATGTGTGGGGCTTCTCCTGCTCGTAACGATGCATTTTTTAGGCAACACGAATGCAATAAATAGGTGGAGAAAATATATGATATTTATTTATTTATTATTTTTATTTTCGTAGAAAATATGTGTGAAATATGTGGGTTTTTTTTTCTCTTTTATGTATTAGTTTGGAAAAAATAGTCCTAATATATCATGTACTTGACTTCCAAATTGAGTTTGGATTTCCATAAAATTCTAAACACTTTTAACTTAAGTTTTCCTTTTCCATTAATTAAATTAAGTTAAAAGATTTTTGTTAACCAAAATTTTGTATGTGAAAAATATTTTGTATTGGAAAAAAATTTCATTGTTTGACGAAGGTATTGTCCATCTTAGACTGTGTTACTAACATACAGTTAAGTATTTGGTGTAAACACGGTGTAAGGAAATTAATTAGATTAAAACTCTCACGGAAGTGTTGTCCACCCTTTTTTTTTTGTTGACGGTGTTACTAACGGACAGTTAAATACTTAATGTAAACAAAGTGTAACCCAATTTTTAATATCCCGATTAATATAGTTATGCCAAGTGTCCTCATTATAGCTTCTACATTAGAAAATGTCTATTTCAGTCAATATGAAGTAAGGGTTTCATCATCGTTCAATGTGAGAGCTTATTTTATGTAGGAAATACCATATGGTCCTAGAAATAATAAATTAGAGTGAGTTTGGTCCAGTTGACTAGGTCAACTGTCTATTTGGTCCTTTTTTAAAAATTATATTATATTGCTTGGTCCTAAAAATAATGGTTTGGTCCTAGGGTGACGTCATGGATGATGTAATTGTCATCTTGTAGTGGCAGAAATAACCTTTTGGGTCCATATATATATATAAAAAAGGAGTAGAAAATATCTTATTTTCAGATTCACTTTCTCTTTCTTCTTTATTTTCAGATTTACTTTCTTTCTCTTCTTTATTTTCAGATCTAGTTTTTTTTTCATTGCTTATGACGAAGAAGATGAAGATAATGATGAACGGCGACATTTTTGGGTTCTTTTTCTCTGCTAATGCTGCTGTTGATGATGAAGATGATAAAGAAGATGATGATGAAGTTTTTGCGTTTCTTTTTCGTTTTTTGTTGATTTTATTATTGATGTTGAAGATGATGAAGATGATAAATACGATGAAGACGATGTTGCTGATGCCGAAGACGATGATGATGATTTAGTTTTTGAAGACGATGTAGTTTTTGTGTTTCTTTTTTCGTCTCTATTTGTTTGATGTTGTTGTTGAAGATGATGAAGACGATAAACATGATGAATACGATGTTGTTGTTGCTGTTTTGAAGACGATGATAAGATAGATTAAATTGGGGCAACACTTTTAAGATTTCATAAAAACTTGCATATCGGAACTTCTCTCCGTTGTCACAGAGCCACTTTGCACGACACCTTTGATCAATCTCTAGCAGGATTCCACCACTTCTCATATTTCGAGACTCTTCCCTTATCATCCCAATATACTTGGTAACATTCTTGGAAATTATGGAGAAACGAGCACTTAACACCATCGAATTGCGATTGTTGAGGTTCGTTGTTTCTTCTTCAAATATCATTAAAACGCATCCCCAAAACGGAATTAGTCGTAATGCGCCATCAACGATTGGATGATTAGTGATGAAAACATAATTCCTGCAGATGCATTCATCTTCTAACGTGCTAAAATTGCGCTGCTGTGCTCTTCTTATTTCATTCTGCACACTAGCTCGAAGTGCAACTCTTTTATTATCGGTCACATGTTTCTCTTCTATGAATTGAGCCATAGACATGTTTTGAGCCATTGGAAAATCTAAGAAAATAGGAAGAAGGTGTCAGTTAAAATGGTAGAGGAATGTGGTATTTATAGAGGGAAAGATTTATGGCCGTTGGATCAGTTTCTATTTAGCGGTGTAAACTAGACCGACCGGTCTTATAAGAGCCGCTAGCGGTGTACATAACACCTAACGGTGTAGTCTTGACCATTCGGTAGAAACTTGACCTGGCCTGGCTAAGTGGAAAATTTTCCACTTAGCTAGGCCTGTTTGCCAGCTCCATAGTGGGTGCAAAAATGGCAAATTTGAGAGTTTTCCACACCCATAAGAACCGGCCTTAGTGCATCGTGACCAAATCTAAAAGAAGCCAAACTAAAAAGCAAAATTGTTATACCAAATTTTGTCAGACGCATATATTGTAACTGCGCCTGGCATAAAGCGCGCAGATTAAAATGGCGCCTGATTTTAGATAGTGATTTTAATTTTTTAAATAGCATCTCTTCAAACGTAACTTCACTGAAACGAATGTTAAAACTCTGCTCATATGGTTAAATCTACCAACACATGTGTAATAGTCTAATAGACACCCATATATACTGCGTTTAAATTCAACAATAACGAACACTAGAACTCCCGCTCGTCTCACTTTTCCGCATTCACCGTTGTGATGCTCCTGCGAATCTATTAATCTAAGCCTACTATAACTGTTGCCGATGAGTGAAGTTAATTTCAACAAGAACCACCAAACTATTGCCAATTATTCCCTAGTTGTACTTAGCAACATGCACAAGTTTTCTAAACTTCCCTAGGCATAACCTATCAGCCATTGGCATAGGAATTAAAGGGTCGATGTTGCGTTAGATAACTTGCTGGCCAAGTCAGAAATAAAACTAAAATAAAAAAAATCAAAGTAAGAACGTCAAATTGGATTATGAAATGACGTAGTAACGCGCGCGGTAACAGTAATTTCCATCCAAATATTACAACATGCCTTTAGGTTTTGTTTTAACTTGATGATCAGATCAGGGGGACATTCCAATCAAGTGATCAACAGAAACGTATGGATCCAATGGATACAGCTCATGAGGAAAATGATATCTGCGTACAGTAAAACATGGGAACGGATGGATGGCCATATCGTAATATCACAACCGTTAGTAAACCGACATTTTGCACCATCGTTCTCGATACATCAATTACAGATGCACTACTACTACTATCGATCATTAGCATCTCTGGACCTTCCTTAATCCTTGCAAATTCGTCCCTGGTAGGTTGTGGTCCACTTTTCACATGATCCTTTTACGGCCAGCTACGTAAGAATTCGGCAAGCAATGCCTTACAATACTAAACAAAAATCTCTTTATACTGTCCAACTGTTATTAAAAATAATACATTTCGTTGGTTTTATCGGAATAACGTGCCGAATTTTTTTTGAGCAGAAAGGTTAGAATTGAGAGATCATAACAAAAGAAAAAAGAAAAATGTATAGAAAAAATAAATAATAATAATAATACAGGGAGAGAGCCATGAAATAAAACAAAAGCTCCAACCTGGGTTGCACGGATGCTGCATTTTTTGAGCCGTGTCTGCGGCTGACTCGCGTCGGACACAAGACGCGTGTGGGATGCTGACGCAACGCGTGTCCGATGCACCAATGTGCGCGTCCTGAACGCGTCTGGTTTGCACGCACTGATGACTCGGGTTTAAAGCGTTTTTTTTTTCATATTCATTTAAATTTTCTTCCTTTATTTTTACTATCATTAACTAGATGAAGAAAGACAAACATTGAGATCAATCATTTAGGTCTTTATTAGGGTTTTATAACTGGAAATGACATCACGTATATCCTTGGTTGGGCATGTGTTGTTCTAATAATGCATTCTGATTGTGCCATATGTTTAATACTGATTGATTGCTTGATCTTCGGCATGTATAAACGTACAATCTCTTCTTTTCATTTAAAATTTATATACATGTAGCATCATTTACTAATTTTTAGGATCGAAACACTTGACTTTGCTATATAAATATATTAGGGCTTAACCCGTGCCGTTACTTGATATACATTTTTCGGGGTTTGGATATTAGATTTAATACTTATTATAAAAGTGAAGAAAAAATTGATTGATATTTCCGATCTTTAGTCTACAAATCTTTTCTCATGTACCCGTATATGATTTATTTTTATTTTGAAACTTTCACATCTTCCTAAATATGTTAGAGTTGTATCCTCAAGCCACGAATTTATCATAATTAATTTTCACACTTTCCAAAATAAAATAAGAAATGTTATAGTGTCTTATAGTTTACAAAGGTATCTTATGAGTCATTTAGAATAATACTGTACTTCTGAATTTCCTTTATTCTAGTGACCGCACAAAACCGAAACATTGAACTATGTTGGTTATTACGTCATCTGAGTTAATTTGTCATGGAAAGTTGGGTAGGCCTTAAAAATGTCCAGATCCTTGTTGACTTTTTCCCCTTTAAGAATACTCCAAGAAGATTAAAACCTAGTATGGACTCAACAATAAATATCGCATCTATGTTCTTACGAATTCAATAACATAATAAGATCTCTAGTACCTCAAAACTTCTAAACATTCTACGATATTGACCTTCCAAATGTGTGATTATTCGCTGCATAAAAATGATGAAACCATGGTTAGCTAGTCAGTCAAATGGTTAACCACTTAACCTGATAAAAGTAGACTCAATTATCCAATATTGAATAAAAATGATGTTAAAACATTTAGTAAGGAATATTTTTGTGTGAAATGCCTTATGGAATCTCTTGGATGCATAATTCTTACAATCAATTTTTTTTAGCTTTCAACTTTTGTTGGCTATAATATTACGACTCGTCAATTGGCATTTTAATCTTACGTTTATGACCTGCAAATTTAAAATCATGTAAGTGTGCCTAAGAAAACCTCTTAGTAAGGTAGGAAAACAATCTCGATGACAAAATTACAGTGGTAAACATGTGTACGTAATCAATATCTTATTTGCACTATCTCATAGTAGTAAACACGTGCCAAAACAAACATATGTTCTATTTATAATAGTATTGTTTTATAACCACGATATCGTTGTCGGTGATCTACAAAAGATTAAAATTCTAAAACTCCATGACAACAAAGTTTAGATAAAATATTTAGTTGTATCATCAAAGTTTGAGAATATAAAGAACAAAGCTTAACTCATTCCAGGATAACAATTAGTAATAGAATAGAGACTAAAAATAAGAAGGTTACCTTGTTATTTGTGTGGTGAACTGAAATTACATAGAAAGAAAAATTATGAGCCATAGATTATATCAGGGTGGTTGTTGACCAAGCGACGTAACTTAGCAGGTGAGTATAAAACTAAACTATTAAAGCATCTAAATTATATATAATCGAATTAAGAAAGGGACGTTTCTAAACACATATGAATATTGGAAGTTTGTGTTTTTTGTAGAATCTTTTGGATGCAACGACTTAAATTAACATCATATGTTTGATACCGAGGAGGAAATAGACAGAGTAGCAATAACAAATTGGTTATCCGAAGATGATGAGTCCTCTATCTGATTGGTAGGAGAAAAAATAAAGCACTTGAAAGTGCTATTGTGCTCGTTGTTGTTTTCCCTGCGTTGAACACTTTTAGGAACGCGGGAACATTGACAAAGCATGAATGAAATGGATGATTTGAAAAATATATAGCACGTTATAATGCATATAAAGAACAAAATACGTAGGTGGTTAACCTTAAGATTAGTTTCTCATTTGATATAGGGTATATGATTTATGATTCTTAATAGTCATTCAACATTATGGAACTTTTTATGGAGTAATCTGAAAACGAAGATGGGAAAACAATAAGGAGAAAATAATCAGAATCACAAATAAAAGAGAGCTTTATGAGTAAAAAGAATTAGTAAAACGATCAGACTCACAAAAAAGATTGAATGAGTTTTAGTTTTTCAAAGTTTAACCAAAAAAAATTAAAATAAAATAAATAACCATGGAAAATAATGTTTGGGGAAGTGAACTTCATGAAAATAACATAATCCATTGAAGAATTGAGAAAAGCCCATAGTCTCCCAATTGTGCTTATCAAAAGCCCGGTGGAACATCTAAAATAAATCATACCATGTTAGATGAAATAACCATAATTATTTTTTTAGTCGTTTGTTCTGATTGAGATTCAAAGTCATATAAAAATAAGAAAAGTAAATAATATATGACCTAGGAGCAAGCAAAAAAGTGATAATGATTTAAGACAATGCAACTAACTCGATTTGGAGAAACTGAAAAAAATTAATCAAACTATTATAGTTGAAGGACATGAGTGCATTTTGTATTTCACCGGCCACCATTTTTCACCAATAGTTACTACCACAACTTTTGCTACTGAAACAACTTCCACCACCACTATCTATAATGCCATAACATTTTTTCCATCTCCACTTCTCGCCAACTCCACCATAACCACCACCTCCTTATATAATTTTTAGCAAATCTAAGCGTTAGTTAGTAATTTATTTATTATAGTTTTTAATATGACATCATTACTAACAAGATAATTCTTCAATCTCTTACAAAAACACAAAGTATCATCTCCAAGTTCACCCAGCGTGGTAAAGGCTAGGACACCTAAACCATAACCATGTGAAGTACATTGATCCAAGTACTTGTTTCTTTTGCGCGTAACAGCATTAGAAATAGCTTGACCTGGGACAAAAGCACGAATACCCTCACCCGTGAAGGGATGAGACACCTGTAACATATGACATAAAGGGGTTGGTGCTCAGAAAGGGGTTGGTGCTCATCTTGTTGCTAGGTTACCAACCAAAGTTATGTATGAATCTCTTTTGTAATGATTTTATCTAATAATGAAAATATATGATATAATAAAATATTTTTCGTAAAACAATAATTAGACATTAGTGATATGATAAATAAATTTTGGCTGTTAGATGCATTTTTAATCCCAATCACAACCATCACATGAGTGCATTTTATATTTCAGCGGCCACCATTTTTCACCAATAGTTACTACCACCAATTTTGCTACCGGAACAGCTTCCACCACCATTATCCATAATGCCATAACATTTTTTCCACCTCCACTGCTCATCAACTCCACCATAACCACCACTTCCTTATATAAGGCTAACCCCTATGGTCTTCTAATCTAGCATCTAGATTGTCCATCCACGTCAGCTAGGGCAACCTCCTAAGTCCTATGGGATGGCTAATCTAACAGCTAGATTAGAAGACCACGTCAGCGGGACCACCATCTAGCGCTGAACAGTTCAGCGCTGAGCGCTGTTTGGTTCAGCGCTTTAAATCTCAGCCGTTAGATCATAAAATTTTCTCCCAACGCTGAATGGTTCAGCGTTTTGGTTACTTTTTGAGCGCTGAACGGTTCAGCTTTTGAAACTAACTGCTAGTTGAACTGCGAGCAAATGCTAGGAGAGAGAAGTAGAAGGTACATGTGTTAACTTTTTTCCCGCACTTATTTTTTGATTTGCAACACTTTTTGGCCAATCTAGCAGCTCAATCTATCCCATAGGGGTTAGCCTAACTGTTAGCAAATCTAAGCGTTAGTTAGTAATTTATTTATTATAGTTTTTAATATGACATAATAAAATATTTTTTGTAAAATAATAATTAGACACTAGTGATATGATAAATAAATTTTGGCCGTTAGATGCATTTTTAATCCCAATCACGACCATCATTTGTGAGAAACAACTATTTTTAGTTTCCATTAATATAGCTTTTAGTAAAATTATTAATTAATGAAATTATGTATTTAGTAGATTAATTAAGGAATCATTCATCATGAGCAATTAACGAGACACCAATTAATAAAACACTAATAATAATATTTAAGTTGAACAAACCACAACCGCGGATTTTTCTTTTCCATTGATAAGTCATGGCCACTCTTTATCTAGGCTAACTTATCCAAACTGTGCTATGTATTCTAGACTAGGATATGACTCGTGCCATAATGGCACGGGGCTATGAGTTGTTTTGGTATTAGTTGTATATTTATTTTCTTGCGAGACTACCATGAGATGAGCTTCGGGAACTCGGGGAATGATAATCTTTCTTAAACTGAATTCGAAGCTTTGATCGATATTGTTCACATCAACGGGATTGGTTTCTTGTTAGATGGTGATTTGGATGTCCATATATGGACTACACAGACATATATACACCAGAGAGTCATTTTTCTGGTGGTAAAGATATCCAATGTAAGTGTGTATACTGGAATCTGCACCTAGTTTCATTTATGCTTATTGAGATAACTAGTTATTCACGGTTGTTGCAAACAATATCAACAAACTTGAAAACCTAAATTCCTAGGCGGGAACTCGCAGAAATTCATAACTTGTTGATTGTATTCTAAATTACAAATGCAGTTCGGTCATCAATTAATTAGATTGTTATTTTGTGCTAAAAAAATTAGTGCTATTTTTTTTTTAAATTCGGAAAGTTGAATCTGAGCTGGGAAACCCTTCTTTTATATACCTAAAAAGTATTACGTATGCATTAGTTTTTGGAACCGTTGACTTTTTTAAAAAATGTATATCGACTTTATTCATTATATTTCCCTTTTAAATATAATTGGCCATGGCCACAACAATAGTTATTAGCTCGTTACGGCACGGGCTTCGTTTTGTTCCTCCTATTGCCGAATGACGTGATCTTATTATATTTAATGCCGATTTAGATATAAATGTCAAGAAAGGCATTACCATTGTCTTTTTTTTAATAGGAAAGAAGACACATTACATTAAGAAATTAAACTAACTAGATTTACATAAGAAGAGTATTTCATGAGATCTCCAAACTCGTGAGTGAAGACTCGATCCGCTGACCTCCTACTTGAGAATCAGGCTCCTGGACAACTGGGCTAACCCCTGATGGTTCACTACCATTGTCATTATGTGGCAATACGTAAAAAAATTTATGTACATGGATAATTATATAAATCTTAAAGATGCACTTCATCAGAATCAAACACATGAAAAAAGATGGTTTCTTCCTTGGCAAAGTGATTGAAATTGTCGTTTTTGTCGGCTTTCGCTGGATTTGGCAGTGTCTTCATACTATTGGGAGAATACGTACCCCCAAGCTAAAACTATTGCTGGAACCTAAAAATAAACTATTATAGTCAGGAAATTATATTTAAATTAGTGAAAAATACTATAACCCCCTACTATATGGGTTCAATATATAAAAGCCCCACTAAATGGATCCTTCCCTATCAACTCCATACTTTCACTTTTTAATATTTCTAGGCCCAGAACTTTAGATTTCAAGGCTTGGTAATAAAGTTTAGGGTTTTGGGGAAGTTCGTAATACCAAAAATGCCCTTTACTATATATACCTAATGAAATAGGCTATAAGTTTCATTTCCAGATTCATTTTCATTTTCACTTTCTCTCACTTCTCTCTCGTCTCTACTCTGAAATTTTTTTAGGGTTTTTAGATCGTCAACGTCATTGTTTTACGGAGAAGAAGAAAACGATTTTAGTTTCATCGATCTCACTTGTCGATGTTTATGATTCTCTGCTGATGATGTTTAATTGATTTAACAGCTCAATCAACTCGATTGAACTTAATAGATATGATCTACGTCAATTTAATCTGGATTTTTAGTTGATTAGAAGATATCTCAGGTATTGGTTTAATTAGTTTTTGTTTCAAGAAGCAAAAACTAATTAAACTATCTGCGTGTTTGGTATTAGAAGAAGCAGATCTGTTTGAAGTGGTGATAAATTTGAATTTTACTCATTGAGTTTTGGAATTTTGATGTAATTTTTTGAGTTGATCCTGGCTTTGATGTGGTTTTTTTGAAGCAATTTTATCAAGATCTCATTATTTTTGTTTGAATTCGTGAATGATTTGCCGATAGGTGCGATTTTAATGTAAAGTCCTTATAGTTTTGATGATACAAAATAGATCTAATGTTTTTTAATCATTTTCAGTTTGTTTTAAATCGTATAAATCCATACAGATCTTCATTTTCTACACCTGCAGTGGATTGATGATGCACACCAAAAGGTAAAACTCACTTTTTGGTTTTGAATCCTGAGTTGTGGCTAATGTAGTGGTATTATCAAAATTTTAATTGATTTTTCTTTTATGTATAGATTTTAACTGGTGTTCAAAGGATTATCAAAAGCTAAAGTCGATAAAATTTGTGAAGCAGCTGGGAAAATAGCTGTAAGTATTCAAATCATCTACCTAAACTACTTTGGGTCATGGATATGTTGATTGTGTGAATTTTCCATTCATTTTGCTCGTATTGTTCATTATTTTATTTTTGTTAATTAGCTTAACTACTTTATGATGAGCCTTTCTTATTTGTCTGGCTAACTTTTTAAGAATTGACTCATATAGTCATGAAGTGAGTACCCATAATATTTCCTATCTTTTCCTTTCATTTTTATGTTGTATTAGTGTTGTACTTTTTTGTTACTTAATATTGGTGGTCATGGCTTGGACATCACGTGTTGTTGTCACCAAAATTCCAAAATGTAATAATGTTGACGTAACCTAATCCTATTTCTTTTATCAGGTGTAGTCTGAGACTGTCAGCAATCAAGGACTACCTAATGAACATGGACTAACTAAGGAGCTTTACAGATTCAAGGTTGGATACGATAAGCTTGTCATTGCTGCAGGAGTCGAATCTTTGACATTTAACATAAAAGGAAAGTGCACGCATTTTTCTCCTCCGTGAAGTGAATAACGCGCAAGAAATTAGGAAGAGGCGTCTTCTTAATGATGAAGGTTGATAATCCAGGTCAGTAATGTCTTTGATTTCTATGTTTCTGTCCGGTTGTTTTATGACTTTATTAGTCACTGTAAAACTATTTTTCAACTATAATTTGATTTGAAACTTGATCCGCACTAATTGTTAATGGTGGTATCTATTAGAGTAGTAGAGTCGGATATTAATAAACCTCATAAGAATTCATATTCTTGTTCACATTAATAGGCTATTAAGAAAGATGCGGTGGAAAAAAAAAGAGAGCATAGTACTATTACTTTTGTTGTTGGTTTGAACTGATTCACAAATAATTCAACTAATAATTGGAGTTTAAATACTTAAACTAATAATTGGTTTGAAATACCCATAGATGTGTAATTTCTAGTTACACAGACTAATAGATGTGTAATTTCTAGTTATACATGCTAATTAGATGTGTAACTTTTACTTACACAAACTGTTTGAATGTGTAACTTCTGGTTACATAGATTTTACTTACATATAGTAATGGTTGTTACTACTAATCATTTATGTGTAAAATTATTCTGTTAACCAGTGAGTTGTGTATTTTTCTCAGACGATAGTCAGAATCTCTTTGTTCGACTTTTTACTTGAAATGTTGCATTCTTTCAATTAAGGTTGCATTCTTTTCATTCTGGTTCGATTTTAGTTTTCTCATCTTGAGTCTTGGCCTACAAATATTCAGTTTGATTAAAGAATTTTTGGTGGTGTTGATGGTGGAGGTGAAGGTTTTAGAGGAGGATGAGGAGGAAGTGGTGGTGGTGGTTGTGGATCAGGTTTGAGGATAATTTGGATTTGGAGTTAGTGGTGGTGTTTTGGGATGAAGCTGAGAAGTTTGGTATGGATGTTGGAGATGTACTGTACATTGTAAGTTGGATCTACTTTACATTATGCTTGTCTTAGCTTTTTTTTTTATATGTTGGTAGTCATGATCTTGCTAGAGCATCTGTGAACAATCGTAAATATATCTCGATGCACATCGTGTTTTAAATATGTTATCCAGTTATAAGCTCATCTTCTATCTACTACGAGAAGGATATTTTGTGATTTCTATAACCATATCCTTGCTTATCAGTTTGCATCCATGTGTACTCTACATGACAGTTTTCACGTTTAACTAGCATTGGTAGACTATGGATGTGTAACTAGTAGTTACACATGGTAATTAGATGTGTAACTTATAGTTACACATGCTCAATGGATGTGTATCTACTAGTTACACATGCCAATTAGATGTGTAACTTATAGTCACACATGCTAATTTGATGGGATATGCAGTTGTTAGAGGCATACCTGCTGATCTAATTGAAACTCGTCTGCTGATCTACTAGTTTTGTGTTGTTTTGTGCAGGGAAACACATTAGGAAGTTGTTTAAAGATGGATTTATCAGCTGCAAACCAAACCAGATTTACTATCGATCTCATAAGAACAACTGGATTGGCTGCAAAAATGTCTGAGAACCTTTCAGACTATTGGTAAATCGCTCACTCTTAATATTTTCTAGTATGTATCTTAATATATATTTCTATGGAAGTAATTTCTAAATAAATATAAACTTTTCTGGATCAATTGATGTCTATGCAGGTCTCGATGTGGTTTGCGCGCACTAACAGGATGATCCTTTGCTCAAGGATGATATCGTTGACTATGTCATGTACTTACATCTTCAGATAAAGGTACTTTGTCCCTCTTATATTCATGTGTTTCATTTGGACATGGATAAATTGTGCAAAAATGATGCAATAGTAGCATCTGGAAGTACTAGGCAAAGTTTTTAAATTTTTCTAGTGAATTTCCTTTTAGATTGGTAGATGTAATAGCAACCTAATGATGGATGTTTTATTTGGGTCTTACTATACTGGTATTTATAATGTTGGTGTTTATCTCTAGGATGCTTTTGGAGTGGTAGATGTAATAGAAGCCTAGGATGCTTTCCATTTGAGAGTCAAGGTACATCATTTTGTTAATTATAATGTTGGTAACTTCTAGTTACACAAGCTAAATACATGTGTAATTTCTAGTTACACATGCTAAGTAGATGTATAACTTCTAGTTATACAAGCTAAATAGATGTGTAATTTCTAGTTACACATGCTAATTAGATGTGTAACTTTTATTTACACACACTGATTGAATATGTAACTTCTGGTTTTAGTGATTGAATTACTATTACACTAGTCGGATGCATGTGTAACTTACTGTTACACAAGTTATATGCCATATGCATGTGTAATTTATGATTACACATATCTCTTCATAGTTCTTTTTTTTTTTCCTTTTTTCTTCTTCTAATTACTTTAAGTTGGTTACATGGCATATGCTCTACAAATTCTGTTTTTTTGTTCTTCATCCCAACCTAATCCCATGGGTGTTTATTTTCTTTCAGATATCCAAGCACTTTGGAATCGAGGAAGACAAGAAGGGATGACAAAATTTCTATTGTAGGATATCGTGGCTTATTTCTAAGATATAGCGGCTTATTTCGAGGATTTCGTTTTACATATCTAGTTTTTTTGACTCGATTGTTGTGAATAACAAGCAATTACTATCATTGATAAACAAACAAATTATTATAAATGAATATTAAAGTAATACATGTATTTTTTATGTGTAGTTTTGTACACATGCCATACGCATGTGTAACTTCTGCGTACACATGTGTAACTACTGAGCACACATCTATATACAAGTGTAACTTTGCGTTACACATGTCATATGCATGTGTAATTTCTGGATACACACGCCATATGTTGGTTTTGGTTGGCGGTGGTGGTGGAGGTGGTTGGCGGCGGCGGTTGTCAGTGGAGGTGGCGGCGGTTGGTGGTCAGAGGTGGTTTGAGGGTGGTGGTTGGCGGCGGTGGTCGCAGGTGGCTGGCGGTGGTGGTCAGAGGTGGTTTGACGGTGGTGGTCGGAGGTGGTTGGCGGTGGCTGGCGGCGGTGGTGGTGGTCGGAGGTGACTGGCGTTGGTGGTCGGAGGTGGTTGGTGGCGGTGGTGGTTGGAGGTGGCGTGACGGTGGTGGTCGGAGGTGGCGGTGGTGGTCGGAGGTGGTTGGAACATCATCATATAATATTTTAATAATTTTGGGCTTAAATTTAAATTTTATTTAATTATGGGCTTGACAATATACATAAGAGTATCAACGATTTTTAATAATTTGGGGCCTGAATTTAAACTTCTTTTACTTAAGGGCCTTATATTATAGGTTATCCATGGATTGGGCCTTAGCCTAACTTTCCCTTTAAATTAACGACCTTTCTGGGCGTGGACTAAAAGAGGTTGACCAAATTGGTCCATCTTCCTTGTACCAGCGATACTATAGGAGTGTGCTTTTTAAGTTACTGGTGGGACTCAAACATCAATTTAACGACCTTTAGCTTTTTCGTTTAAATTAATTTAGACATAAGCTCGCTTAGGTATATTATTCTTCATTTGGTTCGTACATCTTTTCTATAATAAAATCATTATCATGCTGCCAGCGTCGTAGAACACCGACCATTGGAGTAGTCAGTATCCTAAAGTTAATTGGCCTATGGAACACTAAAATTCCAACAATATGAATGCAAACTCCTAAGCTCTGCTATGGTTATACACCCACACCGGATATTACCTTTATTGCATGATATCTGGGATATTAGTTGAATTGCTTCACCGTTGAATTAAACGCAACATTGTTTACTTAACAATGTTGAAAAGATCTAATAGCTCTTAGGACTTAGGAGACCTTTGAATCAACCCGGATATAGATGCAATACCACGTTGTTGAGTTTGTAGATGAACCATCACGATTCTATTATTTAGTTTTAGACTTTTTTACTTGATACATTTTTTTGTTCTTCGGCAAGCTACGGTTTGTGGGTGGGGTACACAGATAACATTTTCCATATTACTAAACATGGATAACTAACCCATACGTAAGCTAGATCCTTTGGTGCTAACAATAAATCTTAACTGCCATCAAACTGAAAAACTATGCCACAATTAGTGAGTATCCTTGTAAGCTCTTGTGATGCAGTTGACGAACTTTTTTGTTCTTTTTTTTCCCCATTTAATGGTAGCCAGTGTAGTCTCTCAGCCACAATGGACGAACTTGTAGTGACACAGAGGATTGTGCAGGCCAAATTATCTTTGATAAAGTCTGATGTATTTGTTGCAGGCCAAATTATCTTGGACATCATGAACTCTTTTACTAAATTGCAGGACTCGAGTTGGATGCGGTTGTAAAAGCCTCTTGAACGTGAAAATATGAAACTTTTAATCCTTATAGCAGTTGGCTTGAACCTGGCAAGTAAATATAGAATTTGGAGAATTGTAAACCAAAAAGCTATTGTGCGAGGTCGTAGATATTTCACAAAATAAAAATAAAATGGAGAGACTGCTAAGATACAAAAACCAAAAGGAAATTATGTGAGACTCGAAAATTTTATGTCGGCAAATACAAATAGCACGGCCACGATTCAGAGTGGCCATCATATTTTTACTCAACCAAATAGAAATTCACCAATAACAAAGCCCAACCATTGCAATTTATTATGCACATAAAAGTATCTTGTAAAGATTTTACTCAACCAAATAGAAATTCACCAACAACAAAACCCAACCATTGCAATTTATCATGCACATAAAAGTATCTTGTAAAGAGAATGATGTTGCATGTCTGCATATTAGTTCAGGTTCACCACTCATCAGTAGGTTTTGACGATAAAAAAGAAACTTAAGCTTGGCAGAGATCAAGTTTTTTGAATTTTCCCCGTACCACACTTCTTCTGGTAAATGAATTTGCCTCATATTCATTGTACATCCCTAATCAGATCGAAATCCTTCTTGCTCAAAACCCCTAAATATTGAGGTAAGGAATAGTGGTACCCTGTGTGATTACCTCAGCTGAGAACTAATCTCTTATCCATTTCTGCGACGTTTTCCTTCTTCCCCAGTATATGTGGTTCCTCCATAACTTCATTGAACCTGCCTATGCAAAAGACTTGGAAACTGAAAATGACACAGAACCGAACCCATGATGATAGCTAATTTCAGTAAAAGTTCTCTTAAAATAATCAGATATTTTTACCATTTCTTTAGTGCGATAGAGAAAATGCGCCTAGCATGGAAGTGAGACCCAGTACCGAAACTGGAATTTTATAGAAGTCACCAGTAAAGACCATATTCCTTGGCATTTAATTAGCATTGAAAAAAATAAAGTAGCATTACAGAACTGGACAAAAAAGAAGAGGATGAGGTCTATTGTTTACGTTACATACAAATTATCGGGCATGCTACATAAGTTTCAGGTAAAAAGTGTTGGAGAAAAATGAGTTATTTAATAAATGATTTTTTGGTCTTGTTGTGGTTTGATCTCATGACCTAAGAGTTTAAGGATACTCACTCATTTTTGAGTGAATGAATATGGAACCTTTAGTCCCACATTGTGGAAAACTAAAGAGGTGCTCCACTATATTACCATGTTCTCATGGATATGTTGTTAAACAATGTGGTTGGAGCGTGTGGGGTGAAAAATACATGTTTCGACCCATGCCCATGCGCGTGTACCAAGCACCAAGTCCGTGTCTACTTGAAATTATTTTTTGCAAGTTTTTAACTTGATAAATAATTTATTTAAGAGTTTTATTTATGGAAAACATTCCTTTTTTGTGTTTAATTGTTTTACAAGAAACAAAACTCGTTTTATAAGAAAAAACCTAAACCTAACTTGATTTGCAAGTTAATTTTCCTATAAATACAACTCGAAAATCTCTTTTCAAAACACACAGCAACGACCATCTCTAGGTCTACTTTTCTTCATCTTCTTGCTTTTATTTTCGTGCGGCGTTTTACTTTGCTGAGTTTAAGAGTGGGTAACTTGTATTGTGCTAATACAAGTTATATCGGGCAGTCTTATCCTGGACACATCTTCGCACGGTGGGGTTTAGCATTACTTTAGAGTATACCCGCGAACTAATGTGTTAAGGACAGCTTGTTGAACCTGTGATTCTGCCCTCATCAATTTGTTCGTGGTAGAGTTGTTTGATACGGTTCTTTATATTTATTTTTTGATACATCTGACGTTTCTTCTATTGTTGCAAGACTCCAACAATCTTAACACATTATTATTCGTTGTAACAATGGGAAAGAACGACGTTGAAAGACCACAGAAGTTTAATGGAAAGGATTTCAAGAGATGGCAATCCAAGATGTTGTTTTATCTAAGCCATCATGAACTGGATTATGTACTTGTTCCACATGATGAATTGATGAATGCTGAAGCTTTAACCGAGGAGGTGATCGAGTATAACAAGCGGTGTAATTTTCTGGCGAAAAATCATATCATGAATGGTTTGGAAGATACGATGTATGATTTTTACAATGATAAAGAAAATTTCAGTGCTTATGATTTGTGGACTGCGTTAGAAGCAAAGTATCAAGCGGAGACTGCAGGGAGCAAGAAATTTCTGGTGGCGAAGTTTATGGACTTCAAGATGACGAATGATAAGCCTGTTGTTGATCAATTCCTCGAATTTCAACAGATTATTAATGAGATTCTTGCTGAAGGTATGGTCATTGATGAGACGTTTCAAGTATCTGCGGTAATTGAGAAGTTACCAAGTTCTTGGTCTGAGTACAAGAAAAATCTAAGACATGAAACTGGCGAGATCAACATGGTTGAATTAGGGAAGAAGATTCAAGTGGAAGAGTTGTTGTGCTCCAAAGATAAGAACGTGTCTTCTGCAAGGGACATGAGTAATAAAGCTCATATGACTGAACATAGATCTTCCAAAGCTGGAATAGGTGAGAGTAACAATCGTAACTCTAAGCGTGGTCCTCCCAAGAAAGGTATGTTTCGAAAACCAGAGTCTAGCATTACTAAAATTAAGGGTGCTTGTTATGCGTGTGGAGTTACTGGCCATATGGCAGTTCACTGTAGACATCGTAAGGACAAGAAGGATAATGCTAACTTGGTTGAAAATAACAAGGATGAGTTTTCTGCTGTAGTGTCTGAAGTTAATTTGGTGACTGGTAGGCCAGGGATTGTATAAGAAACAAGAGCAAAGGATAAGGGGAGACAGAAAGACCTATATGTTAAACTGCAAGTGCACAGTTGTCATTGTAGTGTGTATGTGCAAGAACAGGTCATCTCCACAGGGACTAGGGTGTATAGTTGAAGTTTTTAAGCTAGTTATCTAAATGCAAAATAATGAAAATGGACTAAAACAATGGCAATGTGAAGGTGGCAGTGAACAAAGTGAAGCAGTGAGTAACAGTGGCAAAAGAAACAAAGAAACAGTGAAACAAAAACAAACAAACCAAGGCAGTGAGCCAAGGGCAATGAGCAAAGATTACAGCTACAGATACAATGTGAAACAAGGAAACACTAGGTTTTGAATCCACATCTTGATCCTAAACTAAGGAAGTTCTTATGCAAGATATGTCTTGTTCTTTCATGGAAGACTACAATGAGTGATTTACTAACTAATCTCACTAACTTACCCCTAGCATCAACTGTCTTCTTACAGCACAGCTGATCACATGCTTGTTTGCTCAACCAGTTAACTATCAATTCTAAGGCAATTAAGCACAACCCTTCAAATGGACTGAATTCTTAACCACTATCACTAACTTCACCCCTAGCATCAAATGTCTTCTTACAGCACAGCTGATCACAGGTGAATTAGCTCAAATGGCTAATTATCAGTCCTACTTCAGTTTAAACATCACAAGAACAACAACATGTATATTAACTATCCTAGCATGCAATCAAGAGTTTCATCTAAGCCCTAGAAAGTGATAAATTAAAACATGATGAATATGTGAAAATGAAACTGAATTTTAAAGTGAAACAAAAACAGAACATGAACAATTGAGGAACTGGCTAGTCCAGTCCTCTTGGTGGTGCACTGGCTAGTCCAGGCATGCCCAAAAACAACACCCAAGAACCCTATTTATACATGCAAACCAAATATCCAAAAATCCCCAAAATATAAAATTTAGGGTTACACAAAAAATCCGAAATTGACCTTTACCTAATCTCTGAAATCAATCAATGGTCTCGACCCATTCTTCTATTGCTTCTCCTCTTCCGTAATTAGTGGTTTGATTTCACTAACTCCGTTTCTCTCAAACCTAGTTTCTAAGTTCACTGTTTTTGAAAAGATAAAAGGGTTGAGAGACAAGGAGCTAGAGGGTATCATGGTGGTGTCCTTTAGTGATGGCGGGGGTGGCTGATTGATGGGGTACAGTGATGGAGGTGGTTGAGCGGAGTTGGTGGCGGACATGGTGGTGGTGATGGTCGTTGTGAAGAAGAGGGGAAGAAGAAGGAAGAGAACTCGATGGAGTTTCTTTTAGGGGATGTTTGATTTAGGGTAAATAGGTTAGGGTTCTAGAGTATTGAGCGGACGGATGGATGGTATTTTGATGCTCAGATGGTGAAAGACGATGGATGAAAAGATGAGAGAATTATCCAACGGCGAGATGGAAATGGGAGTGGAGTGACCGTTGGATCTGAGATACATCAAAACTGACGGTCTGATATGGAGTTAGGTGCTAAAGTGTTAGACAGGAACATCAAACTTTGATATACTGGCGATGCTGCGACCATTGGATTCATATGTGATCCAATCTGACGGGATGGCGAAGGAGACGGGTATGGATATTGGAAATGGGTTTGGGTAAGGGTTTTGGACCTTGGGTATGCCAAGACCATATCTTCTTTAAGAACAATTCTTCCTTGTTAAGCCCATTTCTATCCTTTTGGTATTGTGCACAACATTCCTCGCGGCTTCCTTGCGTAATTCCTCCCGACTTTTCACTACTTTTCTGCTCTTTTCGCTCAGCAATTCATCCAAACTTTATTTACAACCTAAAAATGCAAAATTAATTAATAAAAATATTTATTCTTGAAAACAATGAAAATACAGAATATGGGATAAAATGTAGAATTAATGCACAAAAGATGAGTTAAATGCCAAGAAAAATATATAGAAATATGCACTTTTTAGCACTCATCAAATACCCCCAAACCTGAATTTTACTTGTCCTCAAGTAAAACAAAACTAAGGAAATCCTACCTATACCACTGTCGCTGGTCTCTCGAATGCATTTAGCGTATGCACTAAGCCTTTTAAACCACTAAGTGTCCCTAGTGGACGAGTTGAAGTCTCGTGAAGGTTTGCTTAGAACGTACCTACAAAGTTCTAGGACAAAATATAAGCTCAGATTCCATGAAATGTGACATGTGCAATACAGTTTAAGCTCACAGCAAATTTGATATGTCAATCTAGCTATCAAAGGCACAATCCTAGCACTGATAACAAATAAAGACATGTGATAAGAATGTAAAGTGTATCTACACATGTTTCTAGAGTGACCTGAAGTTATGACTACTATTCACCAAAAGATAGTTTTTAGGCTAAGAACCGAATTCTAAGCCAAGCTAGCTGTCCGGCTTTACGAGAATTGTGAATGTTCACCCAATGAGTTGGTGATATTTCAGTTTACCCGCGTTATACATCGATGGCTGCACCCTCCTTGCTTATTACAAGACTATTTACAACAAAAAGATGACTCTTTACATGACTCTTATTTTACTCTCTTTTATTTTTGGAACAAGAGAGAACTATTGTCTTTAATATGACAAAACATGGAATAAATAAATACTTGATATTTTTTTTTTTGAAGAAATAACTTTGATCTTTACAACATAGTGACACTTATGATACATGAACAAAAAGAAAAACATAATTACATGACTCTTAGCAAGAGGTGGCCCTTATCGAATGCATCCGGTCAAATTCTATGGTTGCTTTTCTTAACGTATCCTCCAACTTCTATCCCAACCAACCAAAGAACAAGCTAGTCAAGTCTCATTCAGTATTCTAAAGTGATTGGCAATGTAACTTCCTATCAAACACCTTGAAGATCGAGGCTATACATGTATTGGTAGATTGTGCGTGTGCAAGTTTCTTATCACATGTGAATTGTGCTAGAATCAGGGTGCCTAAATATCTAGACTAAGAATCCTTATGTTTACATACATGCACAAGAGTCAACATTTCAAGGTAAATGAGCTCCATTTTTATGATTTTTTTTTTTTCAAAAAGAAAGAGTTCTGTTTTCAATTATTGCATGCTATCGTGGTATCTACTCTTTACCCCCAAACCTAAACTAAACATTGTCCTCAATGTTTCAAAAGATGAACAAAATTGTAATACAACATACGAAGAGGATCATGCTGAGTAGAGAAAAAGGAAAGAGATTACCCAATTTGACGGCGAAAGCAAGATTAGAACTCGTTATTCAAGGCAAAAATCCAACATATTTCAGCCGACATTATATTGGATTAGCAAAATATGTACAAAAGAAGCATAGGATTTAATAATTTTATCTACTGGATTATATACAAGAAAATTCTACCGTACATTTGGTTTTGATGGGAAACATTTGGTTTTGTCGGGAATGAAAAACATTTGGTTTTTATGGGAAAAAGAAAATTTTTGGTTTTTAATGGGTTTCGAAAAGAAAATTTTGGTTTTAAAATAGGGAGCAAGCCCACATTGGTGAAAGAATGCACAGCCCACTAAACATTTGAAAACAGCCCACAACTTGTGTGAAGTGAAGCCCAACGAATTAGTTTGAATTGAGCCCAGCAAAAGGTTTTCAAAAAGAAGAGGTCCAACTGTTTGGGTTCAGGAGCCCAGAAGTTCAGTTTCAGTTTGGTTTTGGGCTAACAGAATAGCCAAAATTCGAGGCCCAGTTGGGCTTAAAAATTGTTTTTCCAATTTTAATTTGGGTCAAGCCCAGAGTTCAGAAATTCAAATTTCAGGGTTGAAACCCACAGTTCAGAAACAAAATAAGCCCACAGTTCAGCTTAAATACAGGCCCACAGTTTAGTTAAACTACAAGCCCAGCATTCAGTCTTAAAATTACAAGCCCAAAAATTGGGTTTACTGATGGGTTTAGGCTTACTAGTTAGCACAGCTCAGCTGCTCAGCAATTGCAGTTGCACAACCCAGTTGGGCTTGATTCAAAGCAACAGCAACTTCAGCAAGAGCACCATAGGCTCATCACAACAGCAACAAGAAGAAGAAGCAGCAGCATAGGAGGCAGCAAGAAAGCAGCAGCAACACAGAAAACAGTCAAAGCCACCAGAGCTGGCTGTAGCAAAAGCAGGAGTTGACAGCAGCACATCAGTTCACAAGCCACAGCACAGCACAGTAGCACCAGCAGCAAGTAGTTCAGTGCAGCAGCAACAGGAAGAAGAAGAAAGGTAGCAGCACAGCTGCAGCAAAACATCAAGCACCAGAGGCTCAGCACCAGCAGCAGCAACTCCACAGCAACATAAGACAAACAGCAGCAGCACCAACTACCTGACACTCATTGTGTGTGATCAGTACACAGAAAAGGCAGGGAAAAAAAAGGAAACTGCATAAAGCAGTGCAGTTTGCAGTCTGTAGTTGGCAAGGCCAAGATGCTTGACAGATAATATGAAGCGCCAATGCAGATGGGGATGCAGATGCAATGAATGATGCAGATGCAGTGAATGGAATGCATATGCATGATGCAATGATGAAATATGCTTACAGCTAAGTTAAAGATGCAGCTAAGACACTAAGGTTAAGTTAGAGACCTAAGGCTAAGTTAGAGACACTAAGGCCAAGTTAAGTTGCAGCTAAAAAGCTAAAAACACTAAGAGCTAACAGTTATAACTAAGTTAAGGTTACAGCTAAGTTTGAAAACAGAAAACAGAGCAACAATTTTTTTTTCTCAACTCACAGCACCAGTCCCGCAGCGGCGCCAAAAACTTGGTAGGCCAGGGATTGTATAAGAAACAAGAGCAAAGGATAGGGGAACAGAAAGGCCTATATGTTAACTGCAAGTGCATAGTTGTCATTGTAGTGTGTATGTGCAAGAACAGGTCATCTCCACAGGACTAGGGTGTATAGTTGAAGTTTTTAAGCTAGTTATCTAAATGCAAATAGTGAAAATGGACTAAAACAATGGCAATGTGAAGGTGGCAAGTGAACAAAGTGAAGCAGTGAGTAACAGTGGCAAAAGAAACAAAGAAACAATGAAACAAAGACAAACAAACCAAGCAGTGAGCCAAGGGAAATGAGCAAAGATTACAGCTACAGATACAATGTGAAACAAGGAAACATTAGGTTTTGAATCCACATCTTGATCCTAAACTAAGGAAGTTCTTATGCAAGCTATGTCTTTGTTCTTCTCATGGAAGACTACAATGAGTGATTTACTAACTAATCTCACTAACTTACCCCTAGCATCACTGTCTTCTTACAGCACAGCTTCAACAGGCTTGTTTGCTCAACCAGTTAACTATCATTCTAAGGCAATTAAGCCAACCTTCAAATGGACTGAATTCTTAACCACTATCACTACTAACTTCACCCCTAGCATCAGTTGTCTCTTACAACACAGCTGATCACAGGTGAATTAGCTCAAATGGCTAATTATCAGTCCTACTTCAGTTTAAACATCACAAGAACAACAACATGTATATTAACTATCCTAGCATGCAATCAAGAGTTTCATCTAAGCCCTAGCAAGTGATAAATTAAAAAATGATGAACATGTGAAAATAAAACTGAATTTGAAAGTGAAACAAAAACAGAACATGAACAATTGAGGAACTGGATAGTCCAGTCCTCTTGGTGGTGCACTGGCTAGTCCAGGCATGCCCAAAAACAACACCCAAGAACCCTATTTATACATGCAAACCAAATATCCAAAAATCCCCAAAATATAAAGTTTAGGGTTACACAAAAAATCCGAAATTGACATTTACCTAATCTCTGAAATCAATCAATGGTCTCAACCCATTCTTCTATTGCTTCTCCTCTTCCGTAATTGGTGGTTTGATTTCACTAACTCCGTTTCTCTCAAACCTAGTTTCTAGGTTCACTGTTTTTGAAAAGATAAAAGGGTTGAGAGAGAAGGAGCTATAGGGTATCATGGTGGTTTCCTTTAGTGATGGCGGGGGTGGATGATTGATGGGGTACAGTGATGGAGGTGGTTGAGCGGAGTTGGTGGCAGACATGGTGGTGGTGATGGTCGCTGTGAAGAAGAGGGGAAGAAGAAGGAAGAGAACTCGATAGAGTTTCTTTTAGGGGATGTTTGATTTAGGGTAAATAGGTTAGGGTTCTAGAGTATTGAGCGGACCCATCGTATTTTGATGCTCAGATGGTGAAAGACGATGGATGAAAAGATGAGAGAATTATCCAACGGTGAGATGGAAATGGGTGTGAAGCGACCGTTGGATCTGAGATACATCAAAACTGACGGTCTGAGATGGAGTTAGGTGCTAAAGTGTTAGACAGGAACATCAAACTTTGATGTACTGGCGATGCTGCGACCATTGGATTCAGATGTGATCCAATCTGACGGCTGGCGAAGGAGACGGGTATGGATATTGTAAATGGGTTTGGGTAAGGGTTTTGGACCTTGGGTATGCCAAGCCCATATCTTCTTTAAGAACAATTCTTCCTTGTTAATCCCATTTCTAGCCTTTTGGTCTTGTGCACAACATTCCTCGCGGCTTCCTTGCGTAATTCCTCCCGACTTTTCACTACTTTTCTGCTCTTTTCACTCCGCAATTCATCCAAACTTTATTTACAACCTAAAAATGCAAAATTAATTAATAAAAATATTTATTCTTGAAAACAATGAAAATACAGAATATGGGATAAAATGTAGAATTAATGCACAAAACATGAGTTAAATGCCAAGAAAAATATATAGAAATATGCACTTTTTAGCACTAAGAAATAATTCAGGAAGAATGTCCAGAGAAACACTAAACCCTTAGAATTGATTCATTCAGACGTATTTGACATGAAGTCAGTTCAAACTAGAGGTGGTAAGAAATGGTTTGTTACTTTTATAGATGATTGTACGAGGTAATGTCAGGTTTATTTGCTTAGAGGGAAGGACGATGCCTTAGAAGCCTTTAAGATATATAAACGTGAAGTTGAAAACCAATTGAATGCTACTATTAAAACTTTTAGGTCTGACCATGGTGGTGAGTATCTAATTCCTATTGGAGATTTCTGTGAAGAACATGGCATAATACATGAAACTACAACCCCTTATTCACCTCAATCCAACGGTGTAGTTGAAAGTAAGAACCGTACCGTTAAGGATATGATGAATGCCATGTTGATTAGTTCAGGATTACCTTCGAATTTGTGGGGGGAGGCTATCCTCTCGGCCAATTACATCCTGAACAGAATACCCTTTAAAGGATCAGATAAAACTCCATATGAGTTATGGAAAGGTAAACAACCATCTTATGATTACTTCAAAGAGTGGGGGTGCCTGGCAAAGGTGGCCATCCCTCCTCCTAAGACAAATAAGATAGGACCCAAAACCGTTGATTGTGTTTTTATAGGGTATCCTGAGCATTCTAGTGCTCATAGGTTTATGGTTGTGAGTTCTGAAATTTCTGACATAGGGTTGAATACTATCATGGAGTCTAGGGATGCTGAGTTCTTTGAGAATGTTTTTCCTATGAAACGTGATTCTCGAAAGAGATGTTTAGATGATCCCCTAGAATTTCCATCATCCAGTCAGTCATTAACTTTAGAGGAAGATGAACAAGAAATAGAACCTAGACGAGGGAAAAGGGTTAAAACTAAGAAAACCTATCCTGGTTGCATTACATACCTAGCCGAGTCTGATCCTCAGACTTATAAAGAATCCATGACTTGTCCTGAAGCTCCGTGGTGGAAAGAAGCTTCAATTAGTAAAATGGATTCCGTTCGAGAAAACGGTACTTTTGAACTTGTAGATTTACCTCCAGGGTCTAAGGCCATAGGTTCTAAATGGATTTTCAAGAGAAAACGTAATATAAATGGAAATATTGAAAAATACAAGGCTAGGTTGGTAGCGAAAGGATATAAACAGATAGAAGGTATAGAATTCTTTGATACATATTCACCAGTAAGTAGAATTAGCTCCATTAGGATGTTAATTGCTATAGCTTCTTTCCATAACATACAGATACATCAAATGGATGTAAAGACAGCGTTTTTGAATGGTGAATTAGATGAAAAAATTTATATGGAACAACCCGAAGGCTTTGTAGTTAAAGGTTGTGAGAAGAAGGTTTGTAAACTGAAGAAATCTTTGTATGGATTGAAACAAGCACCTAAACAGTGGCATGAGAAGTTTAATCATGTGATGATTTCTAGTGGTTTTAGAATTAATGAATCTGATAAGTGTGTTTATACTAAACTTGTCAAGGATGCATGTGTGGTTGTATGCTTGTATGTTGATGATATGCTTATACTAGGTACAAACATGGATGTTATTAATACCACTAAGAAAATGTTGAATGAGAACTTTGACATGAAAGACTTAGGCCCCGCTGATGTCATATTAGGGATGAAGATTAGAAAAACTTCTAATGGCTATAGTCTGAGTCAGTCTCATTATGCTGAATCCATACTTAAGAAATATAATCAGTTTGACTGTAAACCTGTTTGCACTCCACATGATTTTTCTTGCAAACTCATGAAGAATAAGGGTGTAGGTGTTAACCAACTTGAATACTCGAGAGTCATAGGAAGTCTGATGTATTTGACGAATTGTACGAGACCAGACATTGCTTATGTTGTGAGTAGGTTAGGCAGGTATACTTGTAATCCAGGGCAGAAACATTGGGATGCACTTAATAGAGTGCTAAAGTACTTGAAGTACACAATGACCTTTTGTTTGAATTACGAAGGGTATCCGTCCGTCCTTGAGGGATTTTGTGATACGAACTGGATAGCAGACTCAGAGGAGTCTAAGTCTACGAGTGGATATGTATTCACTATAGCAGGTGCGTCTGTATCTTGGAAGAGTTCGAAACAGACATGTATAGCTCGCTCAACTATGGAGTCGGAGTTTATTGCATTAGATAAAGCAGGAGAGGAGGCCGAATGGCTAAGAAACTTTTTAGAAGATATTCCTCTCTGGCATAGGCCTGTGCCAGCTATATCTATACATTGTGACAGCAAATCTGCAATAGGTAGAGCTAAAAATAGCTTCTACAATGTAAAGTCTATACATATGCGTAGAAGACATGATTCTTTGAAATTAATAATCTCCACAGGCGTTATTTCCATAGATTTGACAAGGTCCGAGGAGAATATCGCGGACCCTTTGATGAAAGGTTTGCCCAAGGATATAGTTAGTAAAGCATCGAAAGGGATGGGGCTTAGGTTCAAATAATTAAACTTGCCATGAAGGATACTCAACCTTGCTGACTGGAGATTCCAATAACAAGGTTTCGAATGAGACAAATAATTTATGGTGGGTAAAAGTAAACACTATCAGAGAATTTCATTCTCTGTCCCTTCCCTATGGTGTTGATGTGATAGTGTGACTGCATGAGGAGGATGACTTTTAATTAAGTCTTAATGAGTTATATAGTTTCAATTTAAGATTGAAGTGGGGTGTAGCAGTAAACACTCTTGATGGAACTCACCTATCTGAATGAGGAAGTGGGTCGCTTCCAATGAGAATGGAGCCGATTCTCTAAAGAATTTTGAGAAACAGGATATGTCCAGGGCCAAAATGGACAAAACGGCACAAACTTAACAACACTTGGAGGATATCATGCATGGATGTTATTAGAATTACACCAAACGCTAGTAGTTCAAGACATAGTTCACTGTCTAGCTAGTAGTTCCGGTAACTTCTCTCTAAGCAAGGTTCAAGACCTCATGGACACCTTTGCCTAAATGGTATTTTCCGTACTCTGATTTTTCGTTTTTTACCGAGATTTCATTCATGTGGGGGATTGTTGGAGAAAATGAGTTATTTAATAAATGATTTTTTGGCCTTGGTGTGGTTTGATCTCATGACTAAAGGTTCCATTTCATTCACTCACATGTGGGGGATTCTTGGAGAAAATGAGTTATTTAATAAATGATTTTTTGGTCTTTGTGTGGTTTGATCTCATGACCTAAGGGTATAAGGATATTCACTCATTTTTGAGTGAATGAAATGGAACCTTTAGTCCCACATTGTGGAAAACTAAAGCGGTGCTCCACTATATTACCATGTTCTCATGGATATGTTGTAAAACAATGTGGGTGGAGCGGGTGGGGCGAAAAATACATGTTTCGACCCATGCGCGTGTACCAAGCACCAAGTCCGTGTCTACTTGAAATTATTTTTTGCAAGTTTTTAACTTGATAAATAATTTATTTAAGAGTTTTATTTATGGAAAAAATTCCTTTTTTGTGTTTAATTGTTTTACAAGAAACAAAACTCGTTTTATAAGAAAAAACCTAAACCTAACTTGATTTGCAAGTTAATTTTCCTATAAATACAACTGGAAAATCTCTTTTCAAAACACACAAGCAGCGACCATCTCTAGGTCTACTTTTCTTCATCTTCTTGCTTTTATTTTCGTGCGGCGTTTTACTTCCATCCCCGTTGCTGAGTTTAAGAGTGGGTAACTTGTATTGTGCTAATACAAGTTATATCGGGCAGTCTTATCCTGGACACATCTTCGCACGTTGGGGTTTAGCATTACTTTAGAGTATACCCGCGAACTAATGTGTTAAGGACAGCTTGTTGAACCTGTGATTCTGCCCTCATCAATTTGTTCGTGGTAGAGTTGTTTGATACGGTTCTTTATATTTATTGTTTGATACATCTGACGTTTCTTCTATTGTTGCAAGACTCCAACAATCTTAACACATTATTATTCCTTGTAACAATGGTAAAGAACGACGTTGAAAGACCACATAAGTTTAATGGAAAGGATTTCAAGAGATGGCAATCCAAGATGTTGTTTTATCTAAGCCATCATGAACTGGATTATGTACTTGTTCCACATGATGAATTGATGAATGCTGAAGATTTAACTGAGGAGGTGATCGAGTATAACAAGCGGTGTAATTTTCTGGTGAAAAATCATATCATGAATGGTTCGGAAG
Source organism: Papaver somniferum (assembly GCF_003573695.1). Taxonomy (NCBI): domain Eukaryota; kingdom Viridiplantae; phylum Streptophyta; class Magnoliopsida; order Ranunculales; family Papaveraceae; genus Papaver; species Papaver somniferum. The sequence goes on from NC_039365.1 coordinate 78,357,325, forward strand.
ATACTATGTATGATTTTTACAATGCTAAAGAAAATTCCAGTGCTTATGATTTCTGGACTGCGTTAGAAGCAAAGTATCAAGCGGAGACTGCAGGGAGCAAGAAATTTCTGGTGGCGAAGTTTATGGACTTCAAGATGACGAATGATAAGCCTGTTGTTGATCAATTCCTCGAATTTCAACAGGTTATTAATGAGATTCTTGCTGAAGGTATGGTCATTGATGAGACGTTTCAAGTATCTGCGGTAATTGAGAAGTTACCAAGTTCCTGGTCTGAGTACAAGAAAAAGCTAAGACATGAAACTGGCGAGATCAACATGGTTGAATTAGGGAAGAAGATTCAAGTGGAAGAGTTGTTGTGCTCCAAAGATAAGAACGTGTCTTTTGCAAGGGACATGAGTAATAAAGCTCATATGACTGAACATAGATCTTCCAAAGCTGGAAAAGGTGAGAGTAACAATCGTAACTCTAACCGTGGTCCTCCCAAGAAAGGTATGTTTCGAAAACCAAAGTCTAGCATTACTAAAATTAAGGGTGCTTGTTATGCGTGTGGAATCACTGGCCATATGGAAGTTCACTGTAGACATCGTAAGGACAAGAAGAATAATTCTAACTTGGTTGAAAAGAACAAGGATGAGTTTTCTGTTGTAGTGTCTGAAGTTAATTTGGTGACCAATGTGATGGACTGGTGGGTAGACTCTGGAGCTACCAAGCATGTTTGTGGGAACAGAGACCTATTCACCTCCTACCAAAGGGTAGGGGAAGGCGAGAAACTCTATATGGGTAACTCATCTGCATCAGAGGTTGCAAGAAAAGGAAAGGTCGGTCTGAAGCTCACATCTGTCAAGACTCTCACATTGAATGGAGTTCTTCATGTTTCATACATCTACAAAAATCTTGTTTCTTGTTCTGTTTAAGATGATAAGGGTTTTAAAGTTTCAATTGAGTCTGGAAAACTTATAGTAACTAAGGGAAATGATTATGTGGGTAAGGGTTATAAGACTGGGGGTCTTTACAAACTTAATGTAACCTGTCCTGAAGTGAAATTGAATGATTCTTCTGCTTACATGTGTGTGTCATCGAATGTTTGGCATGGTAGACTTGGTCATGTAAATTACAGATCAATGCATAAACTTGCTAGCGTAGGCTGCATACCCAAATTCACTTTTGATAAAAGTCATAAGTGTGAGATTTGCGTAGAATCTGAGCATGCTAAGAAATCATTCAGGAAGAATGTCCAGAGAAACACTAAACCCTTAGAATTGATTCATTCATACGTAGTTGACATGAAGTCAGTTCAAACTAGAGGTGGTAAGAAATGGTTTGTCACTTTTATAGATGATTGTACGAAGTACTGTCAGGTTTATTTGCTTAGAGGGAAGGACGATGCCTTAGAAGCCTTTAAGATATATAAACGTGAAGTTGAAAACCAATTGAATGCTACCATTAAAACTTTTAGGTCTGACCGTGGTGGTGAGTATCTAATTCCTATTGGAGATTTCTGTGAAGAACATGGCATAATACATGAAACTACAGCCCCTTATTCACCTCAATCCAATGGTGTAGCTGAACGTAAGAAACGTACCCTTAAGGATATGATAAATGCCATGTTGATTAGTTCAGGATTACCTTCAAATTTGTGGGGGGAGGCTATCCTCTCATCCAATTACATCCTGAACAGAGTACCCTTTAAAGGATCAGATAAAACTCCATATGAGTTATGGAAAGGTAAACAACCATCTTATGATTACCTCAAAGTGTGGGGGTGCCTGGAAAAGGTGGCCATCCCTCCTCCTAAGACAAATAAGATAGGACCCAAAACCGTTGATTGTGTTTTTATAGGGTATCCTGAGCATTCTAGTGCTCATAGGTTTATGGTTGTGAGTTCTGAAATTTTTGACATAGAGTTGAATACTATCATGGAGTCTAGGGATGTTGAGTTTTTTGAGAATGTTTTTCCTATGAAACGTGATTCTCGAAAGAGATGTTTAGATGATCCCCTAGAATTTCCATCATCCAGTCAGTCATTATCTTTAGAGGAAGATGAACCAGAAATAGAACCTAGAAGAGGTAAAAGGGTTAAAACTAAGAAAACCTATCCTGGTTGCATTACATACCTAGCCGAGTCTGATCCTCAGACTTATAAAGAAGCCATGACTTGTCCTGAAGCTCCGTGGTGGAAAGAAGCTTCAATTAGTGAAATGGATTCCGTTCGAGAAAACGGTACTTTTGAACTTGTAGATTTACCTCCAGGGTCTAAGGCCATAGGTTGTAAATGGATTTTCAAGAGAAAACGTAATATAAATGGAACTATTGAAAAATACAAGGTTAGGTTGGTAGCGAAAGGATATAATCAGATAGAAGGTATAGACTTCTTTGATACATATTCACCAGTAAGTAGAATTAGCTGCATTAGGATGTTAATTGTTATAGCTTCTTTCCATAACCTACAGATACATCAAATGGATGTAAAGACAACGTTTTTGAATGGTGAATTAGATGAAGAAATTTATATGGAACAACTCGAAGGCTTTGTAGTTAAAGGTTGTGAGAAGAAGGTTTATAAACTGAAGAAATCTTTGTATGGATTGAAACAAGAACCTAAACAGTGGCATGAGAAGTTTGATCATGTGATGATTTCTAGTGGTTTTAGAATTAATGAATCTGGTAAGTGTGTTCATACTAAACTTGTCAAGGATGCCTGTGTGGTTGTATGATTGTATGTTGATGATATGTTTATACTAGGTACAAACATGGATGTTATTAATACCACTAAGAAAATGTTGAATGAGAACTTTGACATGAAAGACTTAGGCCCCGCTGATGTCATATTAGGGATGAAGATTAGAAAAACTTCTAACGTCTATAGTTTGAGTCAGTCTCATTATGTTGAATCCATACTTAAGAAATATAATCAGTTTGACTGTAAACTTGTTTGCACTCCACATGATTCTTCTTACAAACTCATGAAGAATAAGGGTGTAGGTGTTAACCAACTTGAATACTCGAGAGTCATAGGAAGTCTGATGTATTTGATGAATTGTACGAGACCAAACATTGCTTATGTTATGAGTAGGTTAAGCAGGTATACTTGTAATCCAGGGAAGAAACATTGGGATGCACTTAATAGAGTGCTAAAGTACTTGAAGTACACAATGACCTTTTGTTGAATTACGAAGGTTATCCGGCCATCCTTGAGGGATTTTGCAATGCGAACTGGATAGCAGACTCAGAGGAGTCTAAGTCTACGAGTGGATATGTATTCACTCTAGCAGGTGCGTCTGTATCTTGGAAGAGTTCCAAACAGACATGTATAGCTCGCTCAACTATGGAGTCGGAGTTTATTGCGTTATATAAAGAAAGAGAGGAGGCCGAATGGCTAAGAAACTTTTTAGAAGATATTCCTCTCTGGCATAGGCCTGTGCCAGCTATATCTATACATTGTGACAGCAAATATGCAATAGGTAGAGCTAAGAATAGCTTCTACAATGGAAAGTCTATACATATGCGTAGAAGACATGATTATTTGAAATTACTAATCTCCACAGGCGTTATTTCCATAGATTGGACAAGGTCCAAGGAGAATATCGCGGACCCTTTGACGAAAGGTTTTCCCAAGGAGATAGTTAGTAAAGCATCGAAGGGGATGGGTCTTAGGCTCAAATAATTAAACTTGCCATGAAGGATACTCAACCTTGCTGACTGGAGTTTCCAATAACAAGGTTTCGAATGAGACAACTAATTTATGGTGGGTAAAGGTAAACGCTATCAGAGAATTTCATTCTCTGTCCCTTCCCTATGGTGTTGATGTGATAGTGTGACTGCATGTGGAGGATGACTTTTAATTAAGTCTTAATGAGTTCTATAGTTTCAATTTAAGATTGAAGTGGGGTGTAGCAGTAAACACTCTTGATGGAACTCACCTATCTGAATGAGGAAGTGGGTCGCTTCCAATGAGAATGGAGCCGATTCTCTAAAGCATTTTGAGAAACAGGATATGTCCAGGGCCAAAATGGACAAAACGGCACAAACTTAGCAACACTTGGAGGACATCATGCATGGATGTTATTAGAATTACACCAAACGCTAGCAGTTCAAGACATAGTTCACTGTCTAGCTAGTAGTTCCGGTAACTTCTCTCTAAGCAAGGTTCAATACCTCATGGACACCTTTGCCTAAATGGTATTTTCCGTACTCTGATTTTTCGTTTTTTACCGATATTTCATTCATGTGGGGAATTGTTGGAGAAAATGAGTTATTTAATAAATGATTTTTTGGTCTTGGTGTGGTTTGATCTCATGACCTAAGGGTCTAAGGATACTCACTCATTTTTGAGTGAATGAAATGGAACTTTTAGTCCCACATTGTGGAAAACTAAAGAGGTGCTCCACTATATTACCATGTTCTCATGGATATGTTGTAAAGCAATGTGGGTGGAGCGGGTGGGGCGAAAAATACATGTTTCGACCCATGCACATGCGCGTGTACCAAGCACCAAGTCCGTGTCTACTTGAAATTATTTTTTGCAAGTTTTTAACTTGATAAATAATTTATTTAAGAGTTTTATTTATGGAAAAAATTCCTTTTTTGTGTTTAATTGTTCTACAAGAAACAAAACTCGTTTTATAAGAAAAAACCTAAACCTAACTTGATTTGCAAGTTAATTTTCATATAAATACAACTCGAAAATCTCTTTTCAAAACACACAAGCAGCGACCATCTCTAGGTCTACTTTTCTTCATCTTCTTACTTTTATTTTCGTGTGGCGTTTTACTTCCATCCCCGTTGCTTAGTTTAAGAGTGGGTAACTTGTATTGTGCTAATACAAGTTATATCGGACAGTCTTATCCTGGACACATCTTCGCACGTTGGGGTTTAGCATTACTTTAGAGTATACCCGCGAACTAATGTGTTAAGGACAACTTGTTGAACCTGTGATTCTGCCCTCATCAATTTGTTCGTGGTAGAGTTGTTTGATACGGTTCTTTATATTTATTATTTGATACATCTGACGTTTCTTCTATTGTTGCAAGACTCCAACAAAAAGAAACCTATTTATGCCGTTACTTGACCGGACCTTGCATATCCGAGCATGCAAATACAATTATCATGCCCAAAAATTTCCCAACCACCTACTTCATACAACTCATAGCCGCAACAACCTTAATTCTTATAACTCATAGACAAACCTGGATATACCCATTATATCTGACAACCCTGTCAATATTTTATACGGACCTAAACGCAAGATTCCTCCTTGACTATTCATACACAATTCCACATTTTACTATGAGGCGTGGTTTGAGAATATAACCACGCCTAATGTATTCCCTTGCAGAAAAGTTTAGACATGGAAATGAAAATGCATATCAACCACTGCACGGTAGTAGAAGTGACGCAGTCCTTACATTTTTGCTTAAAAAAATCACAACCTACTCTCACGGCTATGCGTTTTGTTTGATTTCTCATAATAGTGATGTCATCACAGTTGGATTCATGGATCTTAGATGAAGCTTGGAAAGGGTGGAGAAGATCAGAATTTGATTCATGATATCACAGAAGATTATAAAGACAATATGAAAAATAAATATGTGATAATTAGGGGATTGTATGTTACCTTAAATTTGAAGAATTTTATATGAGTTCTAAGAGCCTGTGTTTATCAAAATCGGAATCAAAACAGTGAGAAACTTTCATAACCCCAAAATACTTTCAAAATTAACTTTAAAAACACCTAACAAAATTCGAACACATAAAGGTCCCAATAACCTTTTAGAGCTTCAACAAAAATACCCTAGAGTCATACTTGGAAATTTGTGAGAAAAATAAAAAACCGAATTTGGTGTACGAAAGAAGAATCAACACTAATTCTAAGAGTCATACCTGAGACAATGAGTTACCTTCGTTTCTGAACCTCGAATTTGCGAGATTTATTTCGTTGAGAAGAGAAACGCATAAAACACTGATGAGTGAAGTTGATTTACATTGAATGTGAATAGAAACACTTGTGACTTTGAATGAGAAGGTGCTTCTGGTTTGAGCGAATGCGAAGGGTAATAATGAATGATGAAGGTAAGAAGAATTGAAACGTCTGATGTCGGAAACAAAGAGTGATGAGAAGATTAGGGTGAAAAGCCAAGGACAGTGTTAGACTCGATCATGACCGTCCTTTATGTATGAAAAATGTAGATCCCCGTTTAATGTAAAACACGGGACAAAGAGTGAAAACACATTTTTATGTCTCAATCTGAACCGTTCTTTATATGTCCAAAATGTAGATAACCGTCCATATGAAAAAACACCATTGTCCCTTATAATATAGATAGATGGATATAGAAGAAGAATATGATTTTATATAAATAATATAAATAAAATATGTATATACGTTTCCGCGTCATAGTTTTTTGATAATTTTGTAGTGTCCACGTCCGCGCCGTGCAACCCGGACTCCAACAAACATTTCCTAGCAGTAGTTCTTTGGCCTCTATCCAGACTCTCGTTGCTTATCATGTTGGGATTTTTCCGTTCTATTTTTGGCTTGAGAGTTCTTTTTACGTTCTCTTACTAGACATATCCACACAGGACAAATGAGAATTTTTTTCTGAATATATATCTAAAAAAAATTGTATAAAATGAAAAAAAAATGGCTAAATTTAATCACATATTCAATTTTTACGGTCGACCACGTTATTATCTTCTTCTTCTTAATCTTCTCTGCACTCGCCTAATAACAAAATAAAATACACCATTGAGAATCTTGTTCACGAAAACATTCCATTATTTTTGTCTATACGATTTTATATTAAAAAAAAAGTTACATTTATTGGTCGATGCTTTGAAAATTCCGTTTTTCATAAATTTTGTTGATTCAAACAAGTGACATTTGACCTTTACGAAAACACGTACTTGGTAAAAACTGGAACTTTCACCAATCACGGGGAAAAAATTGGAATTTCTAAAGTGAAAAATCAAACTTTCATTTTATTCTCAGGTGAAAAATCATAATATAACTTGATTTGCAGATGAAAAATTCAGTTTTCACAATGTATTCAATATGAGTATGAACAAATAATAAAATAATGTGAAATTTCGTCGACAACTTTTCTTTTTTCATTTTTCACTAGATACATTTATTTTATAATTTGAATTTGGCGGTGCTCAAATTTCAAAGCCAATCGCTATGACTCTCCTATTCAAGATTTAAGTTGACGACATGTCATGAAACCGCAAGCCCTACGGTAATTCAACTTTTAAGCCAGAGGCGCCCAATTGGTTGGCTCAACAAAAAAAGAACCATTAGATATCAACTTCCAAAAAATTCTGATGGAGTGGGTTTAACGTGCTCAACCATTGGGCGTAAATAGATGTATTGTTAGATTTTAACTCAAAAATTCAAATCTGATGGTTTAGATTTGATACAACCAATGGTTGGACACAAACATATAAAGAAATTGTGCGCTTAACTATTAAGCGTAACAAACTTGATTCAAGATCACGTTCAAGCAATCCCTTATACACCAGCTTAAACCAAGGCTTTCGCGATGCTCTTGGTAAGTTGAATGTTGCACCAAAGTTAGGTTGCTTCCAAACAAAGCTACCTTGTCTAGGAAAGGAAACACTCAAATGCTTGACCAAACACTATTGTCAAAAGTTCGTGTGCAATTTCTTATTTCACGAAGTCAACCTTGGTCACACTTATAAGTGTTTCTTTAATAAATCACTCATAACTTCTTCGTTATAACTCGAAATTGAGTGACACTTGGCTCGCTGCATTTATATTCTCATTCGCTATAACATGAGGACCTTTTTAGTGATAAAGGTCACTCTCAAAAAATGATCATGGGCTCAAATATCCTCGAGTTTATGTATAAATATATATTTACCGTCATAGGAATTATTCCATAGAGTGGTCACTAGTTTCGATAGATAGAGAGGTAGAGTTAACAAGAGAATCAAGAGTTTATTACTAACCTCTAGTGAAGTTCTCCAAGATGTCTTCATGTAGCCTTGAATCTTCATTCTTCAAGGATAACTTTGATTCTATATTTTATTTCTTAAACCTAATCTAGTATGAAATTGACTTTTAGGAGACTAAATTAAGAATGCGTTTTGTCATCTAAATTTGCCAACTGACTTAACATACCAACACTAGTGGGTTCAACCGAGAAATGCTAACATCTATTGTTTGTACCCTATTAAAATAGTGTACATGCGTACCGCACAAGTTATTTAATATTGGTAAGATACGGTTTATTGTGGAAACCGGTGGGTTTATTGAGGAAACCCACATGGATTATTATGTAAACCCAATACGGTTTATTGTGGAAACCGGTGGGTTTATTGAGAAAACCCACATGGCTTATTATGGAAACCCAATACGATTTATTGTGGAAACCAGTGGGTTTATTGAGGAAACCCACATGAATTATTATGGAAGCCCAATACGGTTTATTGTGGAAAGCGGTGGGTTTATTGAGGAAACCCACATGGCTTATTATGGAATCCCAATAAGGTTTATTATGGAAACTGGTGGGTTTATTGAGGAAACCCACATGGCTTATTATGGAAGCCCAATACGGTTTATTGTGAAAATTGGTGGGTTTATTGAGGAAACCCACATGGCTTATTATGAAAGCCCAATACGGTTTATTGTGGAAACCGGCGGGTTTATTGAGGAAACCCACATGGCTTGTTATGGAAGCCCAATACGGTTTATTGTGGAAACCGGTGGGTTTATTAAGGAAACCCACATGGCTTGTTATGGAAGCCTAATACGGTTTATTTTGGAAACCGGTGGGTTTATTGAGGAAACCCACGTGGCTTATTATGGAAGCCCAGTCTAGATTATTATAGAAGCCCAAATGACTTATTGTAGAAGTCATTTTTAGATAGACACAAATCTTGGAAGATAGACAAGGATCTTCCAAGATAGGTACAAATCTTGAAGAGATAGACATGGATCTCTCAAGATAAATGCAAACGTTGTGGGGATATACACAAATCTTGTGAAGATAATAAGGATCTTCCAAGATAAACTCAAATCTTGTGAAGATAATAAGGATCTTCCAAGATAAACTCAAATCTTGACAAGATATATAAGGATCTTTCAAGATAGGTAAGAATCTTAAAGGATATGTACAAAACTTGGTAGTTATTCTGGATAACTACAAATCTAGGGTTATTATGGAACCAAATTAGGGTTTTAGGCCTATAAATAGAGGCTAAAATCCAACTCAAAAGGTACACAATTTTTATTTCTTTTTTCCACAACTTACTTGTATAGAACTCTTGTTGGTTTTAGCATCGGAGTATCTTTGCGGGTACACCCCCTCCCCCTCCACTCTCATCAACAATTCTTGGAGAATCTAATCAACAACGGCGATTCGATCATCATATACACATCTCAAAGAGTGTAGGGGTAATTAATTTTTGCACCAACATCTTTTGGCACCGACTAAGGGGACTACGAGTAAAGATTGTGTTCTCCGAGTGAAAGAAGTTGTTCCCAAACGATTTTGGAAACTAGGGTTTCAAAATCATTGTGAACAAAAAGTTGCAGAAAGTACTTGGCGTTTTGATCAAAGTTGTGAAACGTCAGGAAAAGTTGCTGAAAGTTTTTGAACGTTTTCAGAAACATTTTGATCAAAGTTGCAGAAGATCCAGAAAGTTACAGAAAGTTTCTGAACGTTCTCAGAAACATTTTGATCAAAGTTGCAGAAGATCCGAAAAAGTTGCTGAAAGTTCCGAAAAAGTTGTTAAAATCAAAGTTAACAAAAAGTAACATATGGATTCTTCAGGAGCAAATCGACTTGAGATGGATGTTGGTGCACCTACCGGAAATCCTTCAGGTCAACATGCCAACAATCGAACTCTAAGGAGCGTTGTCGTCCAAACTAACCAAGATGAAAGGAACGGAAGAGAAACATTTGTTTCGTCAGCAGAGTCGGTTGCTCTTTCTGAGAGATCCACTCCAAGTCTCGGAGGAAACAATATCTTGTTTCGAAGGTCACCTCCTCGGACCAACAGCAGAAGCCTCAATCTTCAACGAGGAATTCAAGGTCAACACCCGAGCATCCAAGAGCTTCGTCAAGAGGAGATTGCTAATAGAGGTATGTGGAATACCCTGCATAATATGCAAGTTAACAACCCACAAACTTTGCAAGTTAACAATCCGCAAGTTACTCCTATCGACTTGACGTTACGAGAGCGTTTTCAGGCTTTGGAAGGGAAAACAAACGACTCAAATTCGCATTGGAGAAAAGAAAGCATCTTGAGGAAACAGCTATCCCGCATTCCAGAAGTGATAGGTCGAACCGTCATAACCATGGAGAACAAGACAGCCCAAACAGAAGGGATGAAGTTCTTGTCGATCGTCGGATCAACCGAAGCAACGTAAGAAGAAGCATAGATGTCAGGAATGATTATCAAAGTCGTGATCACCATAATGACGGATATTATGACTGTTATATGCCTGATGATGATCATTACTACACGGTCGAGCATGATAGGCAAACAAGACCGAATCACAAAAGACAAAGACAAAGGGATGATCATATAAATGATGATCACTCAAATAGCTCTAGGCGTGAAAAAGACTGTTCTAAAAGAAGAACGGATCATGTCAGGAACGAAAGGATTCGCAGAGAGACTGAAGGAGACTCGGAGAGAGGCGAAGAACTCGGCAAAAAAAGGCTTAGTGAAATGATTGGTGGGTTGTTATCCCAAAATCAATCCAAAGATGAAGAGAAACAAATCTTATCGATGAAGAAGTCAATCGACTCCGCATTTATTGAAAAGATAAGGCGCTTCCTCCCACCCTCGAATTTCAATCAGCCTTAATTCAAAGAATTTTTTGACGGACGCAATGGAAATCCAGTGGAGCATGTCCAACGATTTCAAGCCTCAATGAGTTTGTGGAGCTTCAACGACGAGCTACTCTGCAAAACCTTTCCAATGACATTGACGGGTAAGGCTCTAACTTGGTTCTCACAATTAGAGTCAAATTCAATTAGGAGTTTCGGAATGCTGTCAGATACGTTTTTCGAGTAATACAAGATTAACCTCGGAATCAAAAAAGAAATCAATCATTTATTCCTCTTGTACAAAGAGCCGGGCGAGAGTCTTTTTGATTTTAATAGGAGGTTTCGTCAGGAAGTTAATGAAATTGGAAAAGTGGACGAGGGATTCATAATAGAAGCATATAAAAATGCAATGGACTATGATGAGTTTGGAATTTACAACTCATTAGCAGTTCAACCAGTCAAAACCCTCAAGGAGTTGTATGACAGGGGTGATAGGTACGCGAAAGCTGATAAGGAAAAGAAAGCAAAGTTGTCACGGACAACAAAAAGGTCCGGAACTGAGGGAAACGCGAAGCCGAAGCAGCAATTCGATGGAAGTACCAAAAATAAGATCTATGAAGGTCATACGAGGAAAATGGGAAACGAAAAAGATTCTCATAAGACTCAAGAAAAACAAAAGGCGAAGTTTCCCAAGCTGAATAATGGACTTGGTGAACTTTTTAAAAGATTAAAGGCTCTCTACCCATTCCAAAACCATTATCGATGGAGAGAGATAAGAATAAATATTGTGCTCATCACCAAGATCATGGGCACAATATGGATACTTGTCGTACGCTCGCGGCAGAAGTCCAAAGGATGATTGAAGAAGGAAAGCTACAACAATATGTGAAGAAGAATCCATCACAGGTCAACACACTGGTCAATACACTAGATCTACGAGAGATCAGAGTAATCCATGCAAGAGTCAATTCAACTTCGAGAAAGGCTCAGGAAAATGCTACACGATTGAAGTTGCGTCATATTAATGATTGGCGAATATCGAACAAGGTCGACTATGCCAATCTGATTGGCACAGAGACTTTGGAAGAGGGAAGACTGAGATTTATATCCCGACCACTGACCTTGCTAGAGTATATCAACCACATAATGATGAAATCATGATTTTAGATCTCATTGGAATGTACAAGGTACGTCGAGTTCTGGTTACACTGGAAGTTCATTTATCATCATACTCTCAGGAGCATACTCTTCAATGAGTCTGAATGAGAGCCAAGTCGAAGCATATGATAACTCTATCATCGGATTTAGTGGTGAAATAATGACAGCAATGGGAAGTATAAATCTACCTACAATGGTGGGAGGAAGGACAATTATGCAATATTTCTGGTTGCTAGATTTCCATGCACCTTACAATGCTATCTTAGGACGCGATTAGATTCATGCAATGAGGTCGGTAACTTCCACTATCCACCAGTGTTTGAAATTCTTTACTCTAGCAGGAGTGATGAAAGTCAGAAGTGACCAGGTGGCATCTCATAAATGTCACGAAAGCGCAATGGAGGAGTATAGAAAGTCCGAACTTAAGGGCTCGAAAATACTCCAAGTTAGAAAGAAATTTTAGCAATCACAGTGCTTCCCGACCTCTTATCAAGGAAGAGGAAAATAGGGACCGCCAACTATTGAGGAGTTGGTAGAAGTACAAATTGGGGATCAAAAGGAGCTAACAACGTTTATCGGAGCAGAATTACCTATGTGAAAGTGAAATCTTGATTACCCTATTGAATAATAATAAATATGTATTCGCTTGGAGTATCAGAGATATGCCAGGTATTGATCCTGACATCGTATGCCATCGGTCGAAGGATTTAATCTAGTGACGCAAAAGCCGCGAAAGATGGATCCATAAAGGAAGGCAAAGGTATATAAGGAGATTGATAGAATGCTAGAGGCCAGGATCATAATACCTGTTAGATATCCGAAGTGGTTAGCAAATATTGTAGCAGTTCCAAAGAAAAACGGGAAAATCATGGTATATATCGATTTTACAAACTTGAATAAAGCATGCCCAAGTGATCCCTATCCAATGCCCAGGATTGTTGATTTAGTAGATGCCGCCTCGGGTTTTGGGAGATTGTCACTTATGGACGGTTTTTCTGGATATAATAAAATTCCGTTAATCAAGGAGGATCAAAAACATACAACTTTCATAACAGACAAAGGGATATATTGTTACCTCGTCATGCCTTTCGGCTTGAAAAACGCAGGGTCGACTTATCAGCGTCTTGTGGATGAAATGTTCAAAGATATGATCGGGAAAACCATGGATGTTTACATCGACGATATGGTGGTCAAGTCCAAAAAGAAAGAATCTCACCTTATGGACTTGAAAAGAACCTTTAATCGACTTCCACAATATGGAATGAAGCAAAATCCCGTGAAATGTTCTTTCGGACTCACTTCTGGAAAGTTTCTTGGGTAAATTATGACACAGAGATGAATTGAAGCCAATCCGGAAAAAATTAGAGCAATATTGGAGATGCCATCACCCAGAAATAAAAAATAAGTGCAAAGGCTTACTGGGAGGTTAGCTGCGTTAAATAGATTCATTTCTCGTGCGTCCGACAAATGCAAATCGTTTTTCCAAATTCTGAAGAAGGCAGAAAAATTCGGTTGGAATGATGATTGTCAGCATGCATTCAATGAAATCAAAAGATATTTAACCTCGCCTTCTGTCCTGACAAGCCCGAACACCGTCCAAACAATCTACATTTATCTTGCTGCAAGTGATTTTTCCGTAAGTGCGATGTTGTTTGTTCGAGAGCCGGAGGAGAAACCAGCCTACTTTGTTAGCAAATCACTAATAGACGTTGATATTAGGTACTTGAAAATAGAGAAGATGGCGCTAGCACTCATGCACACTGCAAGACGTTTAAAACCATACTTCGAAGGACGATGACTTGTAGTATATACCGAGTATCCGTTGAAGTACTAGGGAAGACAGATGATTCCAGCAGGCTAGCCACATGGGCTACCTACCTTGGCGCATACTCCACCGATTATGAACCAAGAACAACGGAAAAGGGACATGCTTTGGCTTCATTAATGGAAGACTTCCCAGTAGATGACATTGAAACTTCTGAGCCGATTCTCGATGAGGAAATCTTGCAAGAAGCAGAGAACATGTTACCCATTCCATTGTCATGGGAACATGTTAAAGTAAGTAATAATATCTCAAAAGAAGTAAATGTACAAGCGAGTAATGAAGACTCAGTACCGATACCTGAAAGAGATAGTGGGATATGAAGGATCTGCACTGACGGATCAGCAAATACCGATGGAGGCATTGGATGCGTGTTAATTTCCCCGGAAGGATTACGGGTCGAAAAATATATTCGTCTAGGGTTCGCAGCTTCAAACAATCAAGCTGAGTATGAGGCTGTGATCTCAGGACTGAAAACCGCACTTCACTTGGGGCGCGGAAAGTTATTATGCCGGTAAATTGATTGGTATCCAATCAATTTACCGGCGCATACAAAGCCAAAAACGAGAGGTTATCTTGTTATTTAGAAATTATAACCGAGTTGGCAAAATAAATTGAAGTTTTTACTATCAAGCAAAAGACAAGACTTGAGAACATACATGCAGACGCTCTTGCATACCTGTCAGCAGCCCTGGAGTCAGACACAACACGGTACATCATTGTTACTTTCCAAGAGTTTCCTAGTATTCATAACACCGTCGCTGCCACACATAAAATCTACGCCAATGGAAACGAGGGTATCTCATCCATAGGACACCTTGATCCTATGGATACTGATGAAGTGGACAACATCCAGTCCAAAGATTGGCGAAAACCATACATCCATTACCTACAAACGCAAGAACTTCCACAAGATAAGAATCAGGTCGGGAAAATAACAAGAACTGTTTGGAGACATGCTCTTATTGAGGGAGAGATTTACAAGAAACCAATGTCAATGGATCCATACCTGCGATGTGGGGAAGCGGTTACTGGCAGAATCAAATGAAGGGTGCTGTTGGAACCATCCTGGAGGTAGAAGTCTGGCGCACCGGTTGCTGTCTCAGGGATATTTTTGGACCTATATGCAAAATGACGCAAAGGAATATACAAAAAGGTGCGCGACATGTCAGCTGCATGGACCTCTAATAAAGAGATCGGAAAATGAGTGGCATCCAGTTATGAGCCCATGGATATTCAACAAATGGGGTTTGGATATTGTAGGTCCATTTCCCACGACACATGGGGGCGTCAAGTATTTGTTGGTTGCGACTAATTATTTCACAAATTGGATGGAAGCAGTGGTACTGGTGAGAACAGGGGCGGTTCACGTCCGCAAATTCATCTGGGAGAATATAAATTTTTAGGTTCGGCGTGCCATCAATGATCGTTCTGATAACGGGAAGCAGTTTAACTGTGAGACAATCAAATCTTTGTGTGAAGGGTTGCATATTAAACACAACTTTTCGACTCCATATTATGCGCAAAACAATGGACAGACCGAGACAACTAATATGGTTATCTTGGATAATCTAAAGAAGACCTTGGACAAAGTTAAAGGAAGGTGGACGAAATTCTTACCTGGAGTTCTATGGACATAGAGGACAACACCAAGACGATGGACAGGATTCTCATCGTTTATGCTGGCGTCATCTCAAGCTGGTCACAGAATGAATGTGCTGGCATCATCTCATGTGATCACAAAAAGGAGGTGCTGGCATGTATTAGGATCATGAACAAACGTACTCTTTCCTAATATATAGGCTACATAATTTGGGCTTATAACTCAAGTGGTGGAGTTAATAGGATCCACCAAGCATCTGATGGAAGTGTTATAAAGACTGGATTAACACGTTGGCTTAGGATCCAATAACGAAGCACATGGTCAAGACTCACATGCTGGTAAGTAAGCATTCGTTTAAGGAATTTTTTGAATACATTATTGGTACTTTGAACGTGTTCCTAGTGTGCTAGGTACCTGCAGTATGTGGGTGCATGAAAATTTTAAGTATATTTACTGTACTTAAAAATGTTGACTTAAACCCAGGCACACTCCAAAATTTAGCTACGCTAAATTGCGGCAAGATGTTCGTGAAAGTAACGAAGGTCATCGTTGATATGTCGCGACGGATAGTCGGAATTAAGAGGGGGTGATGTTTGTATCCTATTAAAATAGTCTACGTGCGTACCGCACAAGCTATTTGATATTGGTAAGATACAGTTTATTGTGGAAACCTGCGGGTTTATTGAGGAAACCACATGGCTTATTATGGAAGCCCAATATGGTTTATTGAGGAAACCCCCGTGGCTTATTATGGAAGTCCAATACGTTTTATTGTGGAAACCGGTGGGTTTATTGAGGAAACCCACATGGATTATTATGGAAGCCCAATATGGTTTATTGTGGAAACCGGTGGGTTTATTGAGGAAACCCACATGGATTATTATGGAAGCCCAATACGGTTTATTGTGGAAACCAGTGGGTTTATTGAGGAAACCCACATGGCTTATTATGGAAGCCCAATACGGTTTATTGTGGAAACCGATGGGTTTATTAAGGAAACCCACATGGCCTTTTATGGAAGCCCGATATGGTTTATTGTGGAAACCGGTGGGTTTATTAAGGAAACCCACATGGCTTATTATGGAAGCCCAGTCTAGCTTATTATAGAAGCCCAAATTACTTATTGTAGAAGTCATTTTTAGATAGACACAAAACTTGGAAGATAGACAAGGATCTTCCAAGATAGATACAAATATTGAAGAGATAGACATGGATCTCTCAAGATAAATACAAATGTTGTGGGGATATACACAAATCTTGTGAAGATAATAATGATCATCTAACATAAACTCAAATCTTGTGAAGATAATAAAGATCTTCCAAGATAAACTCAAATCTTGACAAGATATATAAGGATCTTTCAAGGTAGGTAAGAATCTTAAAAGATAAGTACAAATCTTGGTAGTTATTCTGGATAAGTACAGATCTAGGATTATTATGGAACCAAATTAGGGTTTTATGCCTATAAATTATAGAGGCTAGAATCCAACTCAAAAGGTACACAATTTCTATTCCTTTTCTCCACAACTTAATTTTTGCACCAACATCTATGGTTTTAGGGAATGTTTCAAAACATCAAAACAGAGTTTCAAGAACTTATTGAAATATGAACTCAGGGTAAGCACACGTACCTGGTACGCATACCATAGATATTTGAGGTTCCAGAATATAGGTAGGTACGCGTACTAGGTCCTGGATTCGTGAATGAGTACAGTACGCATACTAGGTACACGTACTGTAAAGAATATGAGTTCGTGATCAATCAAGCAGTACGCATACCAAATACGCATATTATCGGTCATTGAATTCACAGATTGGATATAGATACACATACCAATTTACATACCTACCCGGTATGAATCATGCAGATGCTGATATAAACTATTTCCCAAAATATGTTTAACATTTCTACGACTCTCATAAACACCTCGAAGACATCATTGACACTAAAACACCTTGTGTTGTGCATCATGATTCAACTCTTAATTGTTTAAATGAATAATATATTGCTTATAAGTTCGAAAGGCATATTTGTCAAGAACTATTATCATACACAGTTTCGGTACCCGGACCACAATGTATATTCTTCTAAGTGATTTCAAGACATGTTTCTCACACACTTACATGGACTCCTAACAAGAGTTTCATCTAAATAGAGAAAGTGTTTACTTGAATCTCAAGTTATCTTAGCTTGAATTCTAAGCAACCCTCGGTCTTGAAAATCTATAAATAGGGAGACTCAAACAACCAAGAAATTCAATCCCTGACACTTCTATGTCCAGTTATTTGCTAGAGTCATCCTCTATTGACTTAGGTTTCCTCTAAGAAACATAACTAGGTCTATGACTTCAAGACTTCAGTTAGGGATTCATAAAGCCAAATCCAATTATCTTTACCTTGATAGTTCGTGTATCCTGATCTTGTTCATTTTGTTATCGAGGCTTTAGTAATCTCTTTCAGGAACGAGATAGATAGAAATCGTAAAGTTCTCTTCGTCTCAGACTTTCTGACTCATCGGGATAGATATCCAAAACTCTTATTGATTGATCGTTTTAAGGTTGTTCCTGAGAGGTGGTTAATAATTCAGGATTTTCAGCTAACTGAGTGTAAATACTCCGGATTTGCTAGCTTCGTATATGCAAACATATTTATAATCCTTGAACCACTCGATCTAAAGGGAAATCAAATAGGCTTATCTATTAGAGGTTGATTAGTAACAAAAGTATTCACTTAAGCTGTAAAGGACGTCAGTTAAGGGAATCAATTGCGTAGATCCCTGAGTTTCAAGAGACGTATGAAGCACGACTGCAACTGAATTTCTTGGAAGGTGAATTCGGTATATATCAACTACATTCCAGTCCGAAGAATGATAATAGTCCAATGTTTGTAGCGGGCTTAATACAGTTCGGTATTTAAATATGGACGAGGTCACGGGATTTTTCTGCAAGTGGATTTTTTCTCGTTAACAAAACTTCTAGTGTCTTATGTGTTTTCTTTCTCCGCATTATATTGTTTATTATTTATAATAGGAGTAACACAAGTAGTACAATTTTTATATATAAGTCCATATTAATGGTGATCGGTTACGAGACTCGTTTTTGTAGAATTCTTGTCTTGAAAGATAGATAACAAGTTTTATATTGGAAGAATTCAGATTTAATTATTTGGATACGACTAGATTGATCTTGGATATTGATTTTTTAGATCGTCTAAGTATTCTTCTAAACAATCAGGTTCACGGACTCTGTTGTCTATACTTTCTGATTGTAAAGAGATGGAGATACAAAATCTATATATATTGTCAAGGATCATTAAATTGGTCTACTTGCAATTGTATTAGGTTTTGTGCATACAGGTTGCCAAACGAAAAAGTTGGCGGTGTACTTGGTACCCTCTCCTTTTCATTTATAATATGAATAGCACAAGTAATGCGTAACCAGTCTAGATAGTTTAACTCCTTATTATTTGAGATCAATAACAAGACTTGTTGTTGTTGAATTCATATCTTGAAAGATAGATTGCAAATTTCGTACTTGTTAGAATTTAGATACGACTAGATTGATCTTGGATATTGATTTTTGAAATCTTCTATGCTACTCAACCAGGTATACGGTCATTTGTTCTATATATATTTATTATGGAACAAAAACAAGAAACTAAGTATACAATCTTCTTCAAGGGTCTTTGCTTTGACCTACTTGTTGTATTAGGTTTTGTCCCTACAGGTTGTCGAATGAAAAAGTTTTTACTGTACTTGGTACCATCTCCTTTTCAATTGGTATCAAAGCAGGCAGACACAGATATATCTTATAAGTCTGTGTTTAAGATGATCTGATTCTATAGACAAGAGTTCAATCTCTATTAACATACCACCAGCCTTCAATGACACCTTATGGTGAAAAATAGCTAAGCGCTCCTTCTTGTAAGCCCGTGATTTCGAGACATGGGTGCAGGTAGTCAAGGGTTACGCTCCTCCAATTGTTTTAGAACACGGTAAAATTGTTGCTTAGGATATAGCTGAATATAACGGGGTTGAAATCAGTGCTCCAAATCATAATTCTAATGGATTGAATGTTATCATCCAACCATAAGACAAGATCTTCAACTTCATGTGTCTGCGTGCACTACGTATAAGGATGCTTTGGGCATGTTAGAGACAATGGCAATATGCTGGAGTATGGTCTGAGTGATCTAAAAATAATGACAAAGAAAAGGGGAAGAAAAACTGACATATTAATCGTTTAGAGACCAGATAACTCACTGGGATATAGTATTACATTGTACTCCCTCCGTTTCAAAAAGATTGTCCACTTTGACTTTGTCAAAATATTAAGGCGAGTGTAATATTTTACTTGACCACCCTTAGTTATTTACTATATTTTAATAAAAATGCTAATAATAAAACCTACCTAAAGTCGTTAGGGAATTTAGTTTTCAGAGATCAAATATTTACGGAGTATAAATTGTTTAAGGAATTCAAATTTTGGAGACAAATATGATTTCTCTTAAAAGGAATGAAGAATGCATTTGTTTTCGTAATTATATATAAAAAACTTTGATATTTTAAATTTGGTCCCTTTGAAAATGAATTTAAAAGTATATAAATTTAAGGGTATATTAGAGAGTTTGTTGGGTAAATATGACTATAAATGGAAGCTGGATACAATTTTGACATTGACAAAAATAGAATAAAGTACAATTTTTCTGAAACGAAGGGAGTAAACAGTAAAATTCAGCAATTTTGGGGATATATAATAAAACTCACTAGGATATAATATTAGATTGTAAATAACTTTTTTTGATATTGTAAATTATCCTTAATCCGTATGACCATTCTCATTCATGGTTCAAAAGTTTATTAGAAAACCCTTAGGTTTATTTTTTCCCTTCCCTTTCCATATTTCCCTTCGAAGGGGCCACATGGGCGCAAATTTATTGAAAAACAAGGGGAAAATATTACAATGGAATTGTTGGTAGCCTAGAATAGTTATGTTTTGTTTTTTTTTCTTTACTAGGAATGATACGTCTTCTAAAATAGGCAATTTTTTGTTTCATAGAGTAGGAATTGCTATTCAGAAGGGGGTTGGAGCTCAGCTTGTCGCTCGACTTTCAACCATTTCCCTGACCTCAGAGATTTCTTTTTAGATTGTAAATAGTTATGTTCAATAATTTTGGGGGTATCGCGCTGAACTGTAAAAGTTCTTTTTGTTCGGTCAATGAAGTTTTAACCTTATATTACTCAAAAAAAAAGAAAAGAAAAAAACTCCATTTGGTACCCCTTCTGGTTTATAAAAGGGTGCTTCCCTCTCTATTATAATCAACTTATCTGGTATGTTCTTTTTGAAAGTCCATATGATTCCTCTCCACCCATATGGGGCCAGTGACTCAGTGCTATTAAAGGCTGCACAAAGGCCGGTACAGTCCGATTTTCCTATGAAACCGGTCCCTGTACCTGGTGTTGACCAGTACCTTATTTTGAGGATCGGTTCCTGGACCTGTAAAACCGGTCCGGTACAACACTGGTACCGGGTTTTTACCTGGTAGAAACTCTGAACAAAAAAAAATCAACACAACACAATTACATCACTAGTTCATTCCATAGAACTTAGGCCTCCTCCATATGATTAAACACAAACCTAAGCTACAATCACAGCTTCCTTTTATACCCAATTCAATTCACAGTTTCATTCACAAACATATAAACTCAACAGTTCAAGCAATTCAACTTCAAATACAGAAATTAAACAACACGTTGACTTAACCAAATATTAATCTTCTCTGAATTGTTAATTCACCAACTACTATTTCTGAAACCCTAATTAAATTTCCAAATCAAGACTTCTCTAATTCAAGCCCTAATAAATAACCTAATTCTTCAAATCAATAAAACCCCATTTCTAATCTTCCCTAAAATGTTAATTTCATTTCCCTTGGCTCAAAACTTCGACCATCATCCCTGGAAATTATCTCAGGTTCATATCTCAACAACATAAAATTGTTTGATTGAACATAGATATAAACATTATTGAACCACCAAATCCAACAACCATCTTCAAGAACTGCATCTGCACTTTACCAACATCCCATTCTTTCCTCCTCTTCTTCTCAATCAAACCCTAAATCAACATGCAATTAGTTCCCAAAGTCACTGAAGAAAAAAGAAACAAATAATCAATATCCAGATCTATAATCGATTTCTTTTAATAGAACGGAGATTGATATCAAATAAAACCCTATATCAATCAATAAACAAAACCCTGAATCCCTGAATCAATCCATAGAGAATGAAAATAAAACCCTAAATCGGTCTCAAATAATCCCCAAAATCAGATGAACGATTTACCGTGATTGTTTCTCTTCAATTGGTTGGTGAAGAAGAAGTGAAAGCTGAGATGAAGAAGGTGGTGAAGAAATGAACGATGAAGAAGGTCATTGTGCCGTTATCACTTGTTGATTGTTCTTCGGTTAAGAGTTGAAAGTCGAGAGAGCAGAAAAAAGAAGAAGTTGATTATCTGTATATATGAGATAGAGATACATTAGACCTAGCATAGACGACTAAGATTAAATTATAAGTATAATATCGACGGTTTTTGTTCACCGGTTCTTCTGGTCCGGTACTGACCGGTACTCCCCGAGTCCCCCCAGAACCAATACCTATACCGGTCTACTCCGGTTCTCAAATTTCAGTACCTTTTATTTCGGTTCCGGTTCGGTTCCGGTTCAAGTCTGGTACAGGACAATAGACTGGTTCTTGTGCAGCCTTAGTACTGCTATTCTAAAGATAACCATCTCCACGGGTTACCATGTAAGTACTAAAAAAAATTGTACAATCAACTGCTGGCTCTCCGGGGTGGTGGTTGTTTCAGATAAAACCAAATGATGTCGTTAAGTGCAGAGAGCTGGAGAGGAAAGCAGCTCAAGAGGTCATAAGATGAGCAAAGGAAATGCAGCTGCAAAAGGTGGAGACTGGAGGAGATGCTTTAAACATACTAAGTTTTTTTACAACTCACGCTTAAACTGCAGTCTTTCAGGAAGCTCCTAACATTGTTGAGACTTGTTCTACCTCTAGTTATCCTTTTTCTTTTGGTAAGCACTTGGGCAACTAGGTGGCACATTAACTAGCCTCCAAAGATAATTCATGGTAATCCTGTCATGAGATGTCTGAAGCACCAACTTGCCTATTTGCTACTGTTTCTAAGATCAAATTCTTATGTAAGTAAGCTTTATGTCCAACTTTCTTTCTTACATATAAGTCTTGTTTACCACAAAACAAAAAGATCGCTACAAGATTGATCGAAGAGAGTAGCAATAGTTTGCTCATGGGGACCTGTAATCCAAAGCTGAATTTCAAGCGACATGCATAATGATACCCAGAACTAGGCACCAATATTTGAGAACAGCGATCATAGTTTTTCTTCTGCTATTTTAATGCCCAATTGCTAGCATAAACAAGAGAAATAACCAATTTCGTCAAACCTATGTTTCAAAACGGTCAGTTACCATAACCCTTATCATGGTTTAAAAAAAAATAAGAAAAAAATAAGAAACAAACATTATAACAAGAACGAATATGTAATTTATAAATTCGAGCAACAAGAACGAATATGTAATTTATGTAAGGAAGCAGCTGTAGCAGTTACTTTAACAAAACAAATTCGAGCAACAAAATTTATTATATCGGGGCCAAGGTAAATGTGTGAGCAAATTTAGAAGTGATCAGCCAACTTTGACGCCAGCTGGAATTCAACCGTGCTAGCTGACACTTGCACTCAAGCAAAACATTCTCACAGAAGTTAGATTTGTAGAGACGATAACAAGAAGGCCGAAGTTTCCATTTTCCTAATTACTATCTAACAAATGACACAAGTCATAATTCTAATTTTGTAATATCAATAGAAGCACTGTCTGGATCGAATTCTAACGTCCTACAAACTTCAAAATCAGTCCCTACAGGTAAATGATCGCTTGGGTGATGGTGGTTTGGTAGTCCACCAACTACATCAGCCAACTGAGGACTGGCAGGAAGGTCAAGGTAGCTAACCGGTTTTAGGTGCCCAGAGGGGGAAAAGAATATGGGGAAAAGAATATGTAGTCCAGAGTACCAGTGAAACCCGGCATGCAGTTGGTAAACAGTGGTTCACCTCCAATAGAAGCGTAAACACTCTGCAAGGAAATTGGTAGCTCTTCAGTATTTTCTACCATCGGGATCACAGTAGAATTCCCTGAGATAAGGTATTCGTATACCTGGAAAAACAGCAGCGGAAGTTAAGGTAGAACCCTAAGAAATCAATCTATCTAAACAGTTTTTACTAAATACATTCATTTGTTTGAAGGTGGAATGATTCTTCTTGTTCATAATAAACTATCCAGTCTCGACCTTTACATATCAGCCAGGTGTCAAGATATGGATAATAGGGTCCTTCTTTTCAGTTTCAACCAAGGAGAAAGACCAAAAATGAAAAACCAATCTATTACTATTTCCGCACAGCAATCGTTTAAAATGAGAAATCCCACTCCTTCGTAATTTATAAGATCTGTACAAGCAATAGATTTCCCATCTGGGTTTAATTTCGAGCTTAGTGAGTGTGAGACTCATCAGTTCTTTCATTATTCTTATCTATTTTTCAAGTTCAGGTTAGGACTTAAGTTATGACTGTAAAAAACGCCAAATTAATTTCCAGTATCCTACTGAAAATCTAGACATCTATTGCTTACAGAAAAACTAGACCGTAAGTTCAGTAATAACTTGAGTAACAATGAAGACTAACCTTATCTCCAGGTGTAGAGTTGAAGTCACCACATAAAACAACAGAAGATGTGCAACCGAATTTGTTTGAAGCAACCTCTTTAAACCGAGCCAACCGTGATAGAAGATACTTTACTTGTGCAAGCTTCACATCAGTCCATTCAGGATCCCTGCCGTCACAAATTTTCAATATTCTAAACTGAATATCTAAATAAACTAATTACGAACTAAAAAGCAGCAATCCATGAGATTTTATGAACATAAATTGTCTGTGCAACTATCTACTGTGTGTTGGCCGGTTACCTAGTAATTAAACGGCAGTTATGGGATTCTTAGCGAGACAAACCAAGATGTATTCAGTAATAATATATAAATGACATCACACAGGCCATCTTTACCAGTAAATGTGTGTATTTGCCACAATAATCAGATGTTGCCGAAGATCCTTAAGTTTAAATGCTCCCATTATCCCCACACAGTCACGTTTTAACCTTACACGGGGATCATTAGGATCTCCACGGTCACCAAAATCTTCCTTGAATGCTAAAAAGGATTTATTGTAAATATCATAAACCATTTAGCTACGAGAATAATAAACATAAATCGGGCAGAGGAAAATGATATACATGCACATATGCGATCTTATCCAGAAATCGCAAATTGTAGCTTTCAAGAAATAGATTACAGAAAGTACAACTCAAACAGTGCAGCGCATGCTTCACTAGAACAGGGAGTAAAGAAAGTGTAACTCGTAATAACATCTATTAAGCATCACATGGTGATCATCAGACTTACAAATAGATACCGCTTTATTTTGAACAGACTCTACAAGGTCGTTGTAGTCTACTGTGTCCTCCAAGACCAATTCTGCACTGAATAAGATAAGATAGCAGAAAGTGAGTTCCAAGAAGGTAAAAGGAATGAAAGTTAAAAAACAGTTTGTTTGTTTTTTCCAAATATATCGCAGAGAAATCCGTAGAACTGCAGTTGTGATTGCAGTTTTCTGTTACATTGATCTCATTTTGTCCTTTTATACGTTCTCATGGAAACAGATACATACCTGATATTCTTTAAGTTCTACAGAAGGAACGAATTGAAAGACTTCAGAATAGGCTACACAAAAAGATAGTCTAAAATGCTAAGATACCTATTGCACTTGTAGAAGATTCCACAACCGTCACGCTTCTTTCAACTTCTCTGAATATATATACTCGAGTATCCAAGACTTTCAACATTTTCTTTGTAGAAGCTGTCGTACTCGTCTAGTTCCTGGAATGATCAATGACTGTCTTAGTAAAGATGGTAGCATCAAATCAAACTAATTGCAAAATAATGAAAAGCCCAATTTCAATGAGTTGAATCACAAAAAAAAAAAAAAAAAAAGAAGAAGAGAAACTCATATTTGAAAATATGGTAAACAATTTAATTCTCTTTGAAAGAGAAAAAAGAAGAAGCAGTAACAACCTGTAAGCATAAGAAATCAGACTCGAGGCTTTTAAGAGTTGACAAAACTGCTTCGGATCGTGCCTTAAACCTACAAAGAGATAGACAAGTAACAAGCTTAGATAATACCAAATGTCTTATTTCGCTGATACAAAAGAAGAAAAAAAAAAGAAGAAGAAGAAAAACAGATCGAAAATAAACGACGAAGTACTCAGTATCACAACTTTGATTACCTAAGGCAGGGCTTTGGAGAGTGTGGAAAGTAAGAACTCTTCACATAACACTGGATATAAAAATGCGCTGACAGCATTAATTTTCATATGGTAAAATATAGAATTGGCGGATGCCAACTCAGAAAACAAGTAAACGCCAATATTATGAAATTTCTTAGTTAATTATTATAAATCCTACAAATATTCATATTTTTTTACTGCCTGTCAAATAAATTGTTGCATCAAGTAATTTAACAAAATAATAGTAAATACATAACCAGAGTTCCATATCGGACAAAGTGAAACCCAAACATGTATATAGTGCACGACTTAACTTAAACACGTTACGGTGATGCTATTTAAAAGGAAACTCTATCCTACAGATATTTGCAATGCCGGCATACAGACATTTGGATCCAAGACTTTGTACCAGTACCAGACGGCGACACAGGCATACAGGCCATCTTTACATGGCAGTAGATGAATTTCATGGACAGAATCAAGGATGAACAATACAGGTCCTCATTCATTGTTAAGGAAATCACCAGTTAAACCAACAAGGATAAACGATATTCAAAGTTCTTAAGATGATTTTGTTATTACCTGGCCCAAGATATTGTATGACACAATACGGAATCTCAAACCTGAAATACAATAATTATAAAACAAGCATTAACTACTTAGATTATGAAGAACCATTTATAGAATATAGACCTAACGATATCAGAATCTAACAATAAATCATATATACCATCACTTGTACTTCTTGAAAGACTTCCTTGGTCTTCTTTATCGACAACGGGAATGAAGTTAGGAAAAATTGGTTCAGTCACTGTGCTACTGCTGCTCGTCCTAACTCTACTACAGACAAAAAAAAGAAAAAATCCTTAATAAGTAGGAAGATGTGGTATACAACTACAAGTTCAATTAAACCTCGAATGTCTGAAAAATAAAAACCTAGATAAATGATTATTAGAGTACCTTCTTAAATTGGAAGAGCGAAAATCAAGTTTCGATTTGGAGAAGAGAAATTGTTTCTTTGATGTCGTTGGTCTTACAAATCTGAGCGGCAAATTTAACGTAGAAGTTATGATGCGGAAGGTACGCATTCTTTTTTATTTTAGAATAAGGGAAATGGAAAACTGCTTGCTATACCTAGGAAGAGAAGGGTACTTCAGGGTTTTTGTGGTCACAGATTTCTAACTCCTTTAAAGCCTGTTGTAAGATGGTACGGGTCCGTTTCTGTATATGGTTAATATGCGGTGCGGGTGACACAGAGAGAAGCTTGATAATTGTAGGGGCTATTATAGCATGATTTATAAAAGGGATACCACTTTTACTAAGTGCTGATATCGTTTCATATAGGACAAAAAAATCCTACCGATCCTGACTGTTGGACCGATGAAATGGTATCAGCACTTAGTAGGAGTGGTATCTCCTTTATAAATCGTGTATTATAGGGGTCCAAGTTTTTGAGTTTTATTATTACGGGGGAGAAAACGGATATGAGGACGGAAAGATTACGACGAGGGAATGAAATTTTGAGAGGAGAGATTGACCACCTAAAAATGTGTTAAATTGTCAATATTACCCTTAAACTTAACTAGAGTTAAATTCATTAACCAAACAATCAATCAATAAAACTAATCTCCTAGTGCCCCGGGACTCTTGTAACCATTCTTCTTTCTCGATTCATCTAACAAATGAATAAAAAAATGCTCGTACCTGCAGTATCGATAAGTATGTATGTCAAACCTTCCTTAATATACATAACCATTCTTCTTTCTCGATAATACTCATAACCATCGTAATCACTGCATACTACTTTTAGCATTTAGCTACTCGTCGCATTCCAGTCAAACCTTCCCATTCATGGATACAGTAAGAAAATAAAATACAACTGCTATTGTTAATAATTAACTACAGTATAGCAGCATATCAGAAAGGCTGTCTATATGGTAAAGAAATTTATGATTGTTCAAGGAATAACATGAGAATATAAATAAAACAAATGTGTTGGGTAAATATCTTCGTTACCGATTCTCCAATAATACAACTCGTGTATTATCCACCGATCCTTTACAACTCTTTGTAACATGTATTATGTTTCGTAATACCAACAACAAAACAAGAAAAGAAGGATAGAAAAAGATGATCAATCACAAAAACTCAAACAAATTTACTTGGGTGTATTGAGGCGAGTAATCTCTTTGCTTAAGACATTTGATGCCCTGTATATAATGTTGTTACAGATTTAGCGGCATATGTCTACAACATTCAACAATACCTCGATGTTTTTCGCAGCACTTCGATAACACCGAACAACGAACGCGGATGGATGTAGCACAAACTCTTCTTTAACTCTTGAAGACACATGCAAACTCTTAAATTTCTAGTACTAGTTTTTGACTCTAAAAAACATACTTGCAATGGAGAATGAGTGGGGTTTATATAGGTTAGAGGTGACTCTTGGAGAAGTCCTTTCATGAAGAGTCACAACCCTTAGTGGAGAGTCACATCCCTTGGGATAGGACACGAATGACTCAAGTGAGTTGACACACCTATTCATATTTCTATTCAAAAATTCCAATAATCCCCCACATTGAATAGA
This sequence comes from Papaver somniferum, assembly GCF_003573695.1. NCBI lineage: Eukaryota > Viridiplantae > Streptophyta > Magnoliopsida > Ranunculales > Papaveraceae > Papaver > Papaver somniferum. Next base: position 78,385,719 of record NC_039365.1, read on the forward strand.
AAATCATGCAAGTTTAATGCAGACACTAGAAAGAGTTTGTGCGCGGAACATCACTGCATCTGGAGAGATAGCTTTTGGCTTTGAATCTTCCGTAGTGAATACCTACCGGGTTTACTAGTTGTTCGGTGAACGCGATGTCTTGAACCGCCCAACTTTATGATGTAAACCGATGCAATAGATATCACACAGTTTATTTCCTTACATATCCGGTTCTCGGTTGTGTTCATTTCGGTCCTGAACGATGTTGGTTTTTCATGAGTGCTCTAGATTAACTTAGCCTTAAAGTTATCATAGAAGCGGCACCACTTCACATTCGTATAGGTGATCTCCTATTTGAAAGTATCCTGCCATACTTTTCTTAGTCAAACTAATCCATGGGAATCATAAGAGAAAATCTCAACCTCTCACTTGACAGGCAACACTGTTTCATCATAGAAATGGGAAAGAGAGCAAACTCTCACAGTGTTTCTGGTGAGTATAAATTTATAACTTGATTGTCCCTTTTGAACCTAGATAATCATGGGATCTCCAATCGCTAGGTTGGGTGTCTGCTATAAATACTACTTTGTATAAGCTATCCCATTTCCCTCGATGACTCAATTATACGCTCTCTAGAATTCGTACCATTTGCCGGCTATGATACAATTCACACACAATATTTCTTTTCGATGCGCGCATTTGAGAGCAATTACTTTATGGTACTACATCGTTGATCTATTTATCGAGACATACCATAATCTCAAACTATGTGTTTCTTCCAAAATAATTGTTTGATCAAAACAATCTATTTTTATTATACATATACTTTGGCCATCAGTATATATTCAAGGAAATTCCAAAATTGCTCTTACTTCTAATCCGACTTTGCATCTAAAGCTCCGGAATCGACTTTGCTCTTACTTCATTTGGATACTTTCCCTGCTACCACATTCCTTTTACAATAAAACACATATTTCTTATTGATAATGATTCTAAATCATCGGCTCTTCAACTGTGTCCGGTCTGGTACCTTCAATTTCTATACCACCCCCCACAGTTTGAAAGAGTTCACTGGTCATTCCTTCGCGACCTTCTTCGTAAAACAGAGTCGGGAATCATTTCGAGATTTCTATTTACCAGCGGGTGCAAATAAAAATTCATGCAATTTCAAGTTTTGAATGGTCATCGCCATTGACCATTCCAAAATAAAAATTACTTTGAGTAATTTCGAAGGAGGAATCATTTTGCCAATCCAAATAATGGACTAAACCGAAGTGTTTTGACTAATTGGTCATTGATCATGGATTAACCCTCAATTAATCGCAAATCAAGTAATTAGTCACTCAACTACAACATACATCAAACTTTACAGTAAACCATTTCGTTGCCGTGCATACTAATTTTAGTTACGTGCTTCAGTTTCTCGCATGAATCAAGTACCCCAACATTTGAGGGATTCCGATATACTTATTAGATTTCATCCACCACAGTTCTGAAGTAAATTAAGAAACCCATTCATCATTTCTTTCAATGACATATATTACTTCCTAGTTTGCCGAGAATTTGAACAATGTTTCCCGTCCATGTGAACATACCAGTCCACCATACAAACATCGTAGAATCCGAGATCAAAGCCATTTAAACGCATTCGTTCTCTATCCTTAACGGACATGCACAACTGTCTCTGGGATTACTGTATATCTCCCACATAGTAATATCCCCCCAATTTATGGCCGTTTTCCAACACCATGTATTAAACACAATGGATCTCAAGAATACGTATAGTTTCTTTGGCCTGAGTTTGAACATCTCTGGTGCCTCTCTTAATCCCAAGTTTGGAAGCACCAGAATTAAGTGGTTATTTACAAGATCACAATGGGTTAAATTATGCATCGTTTTTCGTTTCCAAAAAGATGTCTTAATTTAAACAGTCACCCTTCATAGTCAGTGAATTAAACCATCCCCCTTTTGTAAGCTTACAGATAGCTTAGTGAAACCGAGGAATGATTTACTCAAAGAGAATGTCATTTTCCATTTACTCAGAGTTGCGACTCTTGTGTTGCCATACTAATTAACCTTGTCTCACAATCTTAAACGTAATAAGAATTGTGTCTTGCGTACTGAAACTGGTACGAACTTACTTAGAGCAACACGATAAAGTGAAATAGAGAATAAGAGAGAAAAGGGCCAGTGATCTAAATATCCATCACGTCGCGAATACAAATTTGAATAAATCAAATATTTCTCGCAACCAACTATTACAACGGAGTTTAGGAATCGATCACGAGTACAGATGGATATGAAAGAAACAGAAACAGAGAATAACAGGCCATACTCTTTCCTGTTCTAGGCACCCCCACACTTTGAAAATTTATGCTTCCGGCATCCTTGATTGATTCAGGCCAACTGACAGCTCGTAAGTTCCTTGCGAAACTGGATTCATCCGTTTTCAAATTGGTTCAAACCCAATAGTACACTTCGAGAAAGAATGATTTTCTACACAAATTAAATTTGAGCAAAATCTCCGTTTCAGAAAACCAACTACTGTGTATAAATTCAATCCATGAACCACTATATATATACCAGTACGCTGTTTTCCATAGAAACGACACGAAAACATTAATGAATCCTCTGTTTATTCAGTCACTTCACCATTTACGGGACTGGATTAGAAGAGAACCCTTTCAAATTGGGAAATATATCTCTACATCTATCCCTGATCAAAGCTTAACCGGTATGATTGATCTTTCATTAAGAAAACGATGTTACTCAATATCAATCTTGAATAACACTCGCAGGCTCGCAATCATACATCTACACCGTACCCAAACCACACAAGCCAACTGAATATAGGCTTTCACAAGAGAGCATGTCCCAATAAGGATTGTGAAAGGTCGTGACTCTTCGAACTTTCACCTTCCAATCTAAAATTCAAATCCCCATTTAACTGCCACTTATAGGGTGAATTTGGACGTCAGTTTAAACCATGTGCAACTAACCGTCATGCACCCTTTCCCGTGATGTCTCTCAGCAGTATTTCCCATACTAGGGAAACTAATTAGTGTTTCCACCTAACCGTCATGCATCCTTTCATGTACAAGATGTTGTTAGTTATGGAAGACTAATTATTATTTGCTAAAGTTAGCCATGATTATTTAGGGAAGGGTTTCCTAAACAGGCTAGGATTCTTGATGGCCAAGTTTGTAACCTATATAAATAGGTAATTAGGCCTTGTAGAATTGTATTGTGTAGAAAACGATTAAGAGATCGGTGAGAGATTTCTTGTATAGCTTTTAGGGCTAAAGCTAGGACTTCGTTGTGAGAGCATATTGGTGAGGAACAAGAGACAAGGTTATCTTCTCGGGTAATTGTTGCGGTGTAACCAAGGATTTGCTAGGATTCACACGACGTTGTAATCGTTTTTCTTCATAGTGGATTTGAGTTGGTGCAGCTCAAAGTGGGCGTGGACAATATATACAAGTTGTATGTATTGGTCGAACCACTATAAATCTTGTGTCATGTGAGTTGATTTATCTTTCTCGTATTAATATAGTTGCTTGTGCTTGGTTTACTTATTATTCATCATAATATCTCAAGATCCATTATCCCGCGGTTGTCAGTGATTCCATAAGCAAATCCTGACAACTGGTATCAGAGCTCGGGTTAGAGCTTTAGGGTTCATAGTACGATTGGAGTGGGAGTTATGGGTGATAATAACGAAAGTACGGTAGCTAGGGTTAAAGTTTTTAATGGGAAGAACTTTGCGTTTTGGAAGTCTAAGATGAAAGACTGCCTATATGAGAAAGACCTTGTTGATCCATTGGGTGGAGTTGCGAAAAAGGGAGCACGCAAAGACAATGAATGGACAATTCTTGATCGCAAGTGTGTAGCCGTGATTCGTAGATGTATAACGGAGGAAGTCTACAATAACGTACAAGAGGAAACTAGTACGAAGGATCTTATGGATAAACTTGAAAAGTTGTATCAAAAGTCATCAGCCTCGGGGAAGATTATGTTGTGTGAACAATTATTTAATCTGAAGATGCAAGAAGGCGAAGCAATTTCAGCACATCTTTGGAAGTTTAAATCAATTATTTCCCAGCTTTCAAAAGTCAGTATTACTTTTGATGATGAAGTTCAAGCTTTACGGTTGTTGTCGTCATTACCAAAGAGTTGGGAGACTGCAAGGACAACCATTAGCAATTCCGCAGGGAGCGAGAAGTTGAAGCTTGATGATGTGCAGCTAAGGTTGATCGTTGAAGAGGAAAGAAGAATAGAACAAGGTTACGGTTCTAGTTTTCAAGCTCGGCCTTAACCATGCAAGAAGAAGATAGAGGCAGGAGTTCAAATAGGAGCAACAACAACAAATCTAGATGGAAGTCTAGAGGGAAGTTTAGAGGGAGATCTCAATCCCGGCCTAGAGGTGCTATTGAGTGTTGGGCGTGTAAGAAAGTAGGACACTACAAGCGCGATTGTCCGGAAAATAAAGGTGCTAATAATGGTGGAAACAAAGGTAATCAAGAAGAGGTCAAGGTAGTTGCAGCTGCGTAACCGGTGAAGGTCCTTGTTGATAACAAGAAGGTGATTACGGAAGGTTTTCTACTACTCTCTGAGGACAAGCAAGATGAGTCTTGGATTATAGACTCGAGAGCTTCTTTCCATGCAACGGGTGGTAAGAGTATTATGATCTCTTATAAAGAAGGATACTATGGCACAAGTATTCTTAGGTGACGGTGAAGCATGCGACATCATTGGTTTGGGTGATGTGATCTTGAAAGTCAACGGTTCGACATGGAAATTGAAGGATGTACGACACGTTCAAATTTGAAGAAGAACTTGGTTCTGTGGGCCAAGTTTGTGATGATGACTGTGAAGTTGTGCTTACGAAACACAATTGGAAAGTGAAGAAAGGAGCTATGGTATTAGACCGTGGTGTTAGAGTCGGTACTCTATACCAGACTTCAGATGGAACTACTTTAGCAGTGGCTAGTAGTGGTGAAGACACTAACTTATGGCATAGAAGATTAGGGCACATGAGTGAGAAGAACATGAAGACTCTATGTTCGGGAGGATATCTACCTAAGGTGAAGTCTGTTGATATGAGTTTTTGTGAAGACTGTGTTCTTGGAAAGCAAAAACGGGTTAGTTTCAGCAGAGGCGGCAGAGCCTTGAGAAGTGTGAAACTTGATTTAGTTCACACGGATGTATGAGGACCAATTGATGTTGCATCTCACAGCGGGTTCCAATATTATGTCACCTTTATTGATGATCACTCAAGGAAGGTGTGGCTTTACTTCATGAAGAATAAGTTCGAGGTGTATGAAATGTTTAAGAAGTGGAAAACTTTGGTTGAAACAGAAACTGGTCTGAAGTTGAAGTGTCTAAGGTCAGACAACGGTGGTGAGTATGACAAAACAGAATTCTTACAGTTATGTGCTATAAATGGAATTCATTTGGAGAGGACAGTTCCAAGGACGCCACAGGAGAATGGAGTAGCAGAACGTATGAATTAGACGTTGAATGCACGTGCTAGGTGCATGAGGTTGGAGTCTGGTTTGCCCGAGACCTTCTGGGCACATGCAACAGAGACGGCTGCTTATCTAATCAATAGGAAACCTAGAAGTCCATTAGATATGAAGATACCAGAGGAGGTTTGGATCGGCAAAAAGGTAAATCTTTCATATTTGAAAGTTTTTGGTTGTGTTGGTTATGTTCATATTAGTCCCGGTGAGAGGTCTAAGATAGGTACTCAAGCAAAGAAGTGTATATTTCTTGGTAAGGGAAATGACGCTTTTGGGTATAAACTTTGGGACTACGAGGGTCACAAAGTTATTAGAAGTAGATACGTCACTTTTAATGAGAATGAGCTTTACAAGGACAGGGATAAAACACAAGTTGAAGGTGTCGGATCAAGCAACGTCGATAAGGATTTGTATATCGATATTGATGATATTTCTGGAAAAGGTGTGGTACAAGAAGGGCACGGTGTTTCTGATGGCGGAGAACTACAAGGTGAAGAGACTTCTGCTGCAGTAGGAGTTACTCCTATAGTTCCACAAGAAGTAAGAATATCATCAAGAACTCTAAAACCAAACCCAAGGTATGCTCTGAATTATCTATTACTTACGGATGGAGGTGAACCTGAAGATATTAAAGAAGCACTAGAGGCTGATGATTCAGGAAAGTGGCAACTTACTACGGAAGATGAGATGAATTCACTTGAGGATAATGGCACTTGGGTGTTAGTAAAATTACCAAGAGGTAAGAAGGCGTTGCATAACAAATGGGTTTATCGGATGAAGTATGAAGCAAATGGAGATATTCACTACAAAGCGAGGTTGGTTGTGAAAGGTTTCCAGCAAAAACCTGGTGTTGATTACAACGAGATATTTTCTCCAGTTGTGAAGATGACTACTATTCGAGTAGTGTTAAATCTAGTGGCTTCTGAAGATCTCTACCTTGAACAATTGGATGTAAAGACAGCTTTTCTTCATGGTAACCTAGATGAAGAAATTTACATGAAGCATCCAGAAGGATTCATAGTAAAAGGCAAGGAAGAGATGGTGTGCAAGCTAAAGAAGAGTTTGTATGGTTTAAAACAAGCCCCGAGACAGTGGTACAAGAAGTTTGATAACTTCATGCATAGAGGTGGTTACTCACGGTGTAATGCAGATCATTGTTGTTACTTCAAAAGGTGCGGTTCTGACTACATCATATTATACTGTATGTGGATGATATCTTGGTTGCCGGAACATCTCTACAAGAAGTTGGGAATTTGAAGAAACAATTAGCAAGTGAGTTTGCTATGAAAGATCTTGGTGAAGCAAAGCAGATTCTTGGTATGAGGATCATAAGACACAGAGCTAAGGGTGTTCTTACGCTTAGTCAGGCTGAATATATTGAACGAGTGTTGAAAAGGTTCAATATGGAGAATGCTAAACCAGTTAGTTCTCCACTTGGAAATCAAATTCGTCTTTCAAGTATGCAGTGTGCAAAGACAAATGAAGAAAAGAAATACATGGCTAACGTACCATATTCTTCGGCGATTGGGAGTCTAATGTATGCTATGGTGTGCACGAGACTGGATATTGCACATGCAGTGGGAGTAGTGAGTAGATATGCAAGAAACCCAGGAAAACAACATTGGGAAGCTGTGAAGTGGATTCTCAGGTATTTGAGAGGTAACACAAACGTACCATTGTGTTATGAAAAAGGTGGTTATATCTTGAGGGGTTATGTGGATGCAGACTTCGCAGGTGATGTAAATAAAAGGCGAAGTACGACCGGTTATATTTATACTATGGGGTCAGTTGCAGTGAGTTGGAACTCACGGTTACAGAAGTTGGTAACATTGTCTAATACGGAAGCGGAGTATGTAGCAGTAATAGAAGCGAGAAAGGAGATGATTTTCTTACGAGGTTTATTAGATGAGTTGGGAAAGGAACAACGAGATAGTGTTCTGTTTAGCGACAGTCAAAGCGCTATACATTTAGCCAAGAACTCAGCCTATCATGCTAGGACGAAGCATATAGATATTCGTTATCATTTTATTCGGGATCTCTTAGAAGAAGGAGAGTTGAAGCTCGAGAAGATTCTTGGTTCGAAGAATCCGGCGGATATGTTTACCAAAGGAGTTACATCAGACAAGCTAAAGCTCTGCAAGGCTTTAGTTGGTCTCTCAGAATGAGGATCTGGGAGGGGAGCCGCACTGACATGAAGATGTTCAAGCACCGTCAATCCAAAGTTGAAGAAAAGGAGAATTGAAGACAATAAATGAGTCTTCAAAGTGGGAGATTGTTAGTTATTGAAGACTAATTATTATTTCCTAAAGTTAGCTGTGATTATTTAGGGAAGGGGTTTCCTAAACCGGCTAGGATTCTTGGTGGCCAAGTTTGTAACCTATATAAATAGGTAATTAGGCCTTGTAGAATTGTATTGTGTAGAAAACGATTTAGAGATCGGTGAGAGATTTCTTGTATAGCTTTTAGGGCTAAAGCTAGGGTTTCGTTGTGAGAGCATATTGGTGAGGAACAAGAGACAATGTTATCGTCTCGGATAATTGTTGCGGTGTAACCAAGGGTTTGCTGGGATTCACACGACGTTGTAATCGTTTTTCTTCATAGTGGATTTGAGTTGGTGCGGCTCAAAGTGGACGTAGACAATATATACAAGTTGTATGTATTGGTCGAACCACTATAAATCTTGTGTCTTGTGAGTTGATTTATCTTTCTCGTATTATTATAGTTGTTTGTGCTTGGTTTACTTATTATTCATCATAATATCTCAAGATCCGCTATTCCGCGGTTGTCAGTGATTCCATAAGCAAATTCTGACAGATGTTTCTTAGAAGAGACACAGAAAGGTAACGACCGTGCGACACATTTTTGAAAGACTCCATGTTTAAATGATCGGATTTTGCATGGAAACGGAGATGCAGTTGTGGAGGGAATAAAGAGAAAACTTCCAAAACACTAGGTAAGTTTCTGTCGGCACACACACGGTGGTATGTCTTTTGGGACTTTCAGGCTAGGTCCATCCCCAAACCATCCAAGCAAACTATGCCTCAGATTCTGAGATTTTGAGTACATTACAAAATCCCAAGTGGGTGCATTACCAGCCCCACGTACTGTGTCGTACTAGAAATTTATATTTCTATTTGGTGACGCTGCTTTACAGTACAATCGTAATTGATGGGTGCCAATAAAATGTTCAAAATAAATTTTGAACAGTAAAGAAACTCCAACTCCATATATAGTTCTGTGCACATTTCATATTTCGAAACATCACATCAACTAACCACTTAATATCATGGTTGTTCCAGCATTCGAACGGAATAGCCAAAAGCGGATTTACATGTAAACCACAAATCAGTAACAAACATAAAATGTCTTAAGATTGTTGGGTAAGTATCTTAGTTACTGATTCTCCAATAATACAACTCACGTATTATCCGCCGATCCTTTATAACTCTTTGTAACATGTATTACGTTTCGTAATACCAACAACAAACACAAGAAAAGAAGGATAGAAAAAGATGATCAATCACAAAAACTCAAACAAACTTACTTGGGTGTATTGAGGCGAGTAATCTCTTTCCTTAAGACATTTGATGCCCTGTATATAATGCTGTTACAGATTTAACGGCATATGTCTCCAACATTCAACAATACCTCGATGTTTTTCGCAGCACTTCGATAACACCAAACAGCGAACGCGAATGGATGTAGCACAATCTCTTCTTTAACTCTTGAAGACACATGCAAACTCTTAAATTTCTAGTACTAGTTTTTGACTCTAAAAAACATACTTGCAATGGAGAATGAGTGGGGTTTATATAGGTTAGAGGTGACTCTTGGAGAAGTCCTTTCATGAAGAGTCACAACCCTTAGTGGAGAGTCACATCCTTTGGGATATGACACTAATGACTCAAGTGAGTTGACACACCTATTCATATTTCTATTCAAAAATTCCAACAAAATGTACTTAAAAGGAAGAAGTAAAACTTCAACACCAGTACATAAGATACATCGAAGATTAACGCCTATAAAAAAATAAGTAAAAAGTAAGAAGATTCTTACTGATGAACCACATCAATAAATAGGTATTAACTCTAAAGAATACCCAACAAAGTTTTGTGATTAGGTTTTCATAAAAGATAAAGGTTTTCTTTTTAGACGAAGAGATAAACAAGAATACGATGGATTTTAAGAAGCAAGGGTTTAGAATGGTTAAGGTTATCGAGGGTAGGGTGGGTATAAGGAAAAAAATTACTTATTTTCAGTATATATAACTTTGACCGCACATTGACTCAAATTTGACCAAAATCCTTTCCTCCTCGTATCCGTTCTTTCCCACCTAATAACATGATTCAAGTTTTTGGTTCAGACGGATCACAAAAGGACAAATAAGTTCATGAAATAGTAGTCAACAAATTTCCTTATCCTACTATTTGTGTTAATCGTTAAAGTGTCCTGAATTAATTATTATCAATGAATAGATTAACTAAGCTAAATAATATTAGTGATTAGATTAGACTAATCAAAGATCAATTTTTATTTTTATTTTCTGAAAACTGAACTTACGGTTGGAAAAATTTTAAAAACAAAAATTGAACATTCAGATACGGTTTGGTTTCCTAATCGTAAACCGTAAATACGGTTGGGAGTTAGTGTTTTCCCAACCGTACATATATCCAGGATAACTTACTGTTAGTAAGATTTGAAGAAAAAATAATTGAAAATTGAAATACGGTTAGGTCTCCAAACCGTAAACCATAAACACGGTAGGGAATTCATGTTTTTCCAACCGTATAAAATTTCTAAATCCCTTGTTTAATCGAATTCAACTTATTAATCGATCAAAAAGAAAAATCAGAGGATGGGTTTTTCAATTCATACCCGATTAAAGTTATTTTTGGCTTAGATGATAATCATCGTTGAAGAAAGAAAATAGAAGAAGAGGAAGAAGACGAAGAGAAGAAGAAGAAGAAAAAGAAAAAGCGGGTTTTTATCTTGGTTCAGAGGCGGGTTTTTTTTTTTGTAGTCTGGTTTAGTTTATGTTTTTATTTTGATTTTAGTTAGGCTTAGGTTAACTAATTAGGTTAGTTATCAAAGGATAACTGTGTACTTTTACTATAAATAAGGTCCCCCTCTATCCATATTTAGAATATTTGAATCCATAGGAGCCCTCAAAACCAAATCTTTGGAGCCCGTATAGTAGGCTTCATATAAAATGATATATATGCCATGCTATGTGGCAATGGAAATGTGCTAGAATTTTTAATTAAAAAATCTTTTTTTTGTTCTTTTTTTTAATGGGAATCACATTTTAATTCAGTCAAATAAAAATAGTGATTACATGATTGCTTGCAAAATTATCAAAAACATCAAAATACAAGATAATTAAAACCCAAATACAAATGACGACACCAATTGCAAATACATCGCGAAGAAAAAGAGCCATGAACCGCAAAGATATCTAATATTTTGTACCAGTAGTATTGACGAATGATGGTGTGAACTGGAAGCAACTCCGTCCATTTAAATAATTATTTTTTTCGATAAGAGATGCTCCGAATAAAATGGAGTATTTTGCCCAAAATCTCGTAGATCCAAACAAATCTGGATGCCCTAAATACCTCTTATTGAAGATGAATTTAAAGCGAATTCGAGCAGAATCATTGATGTTCTTGATGAATCGAGAATAGCAAGCCAAGAAACACCATGAAGATTTGAGAGAATCGCTATTAGAGCGAAGAGAAAATCGTCCTAAAGACGAAGAAAAGATCGCCCAAATAACGAAGAAATACGTATGTAGATACCAAAAACAACAAAAACAAAACTATAAATTAGACTACTTTTAATTAAAAAAAAAAACACTAAATATTCTTGCTCAGATTTAGCCCAAAAGGACTAGATCTGAGCAAGAATAAGAAAAAAGCTCTAAAATTTTGTTTTCTTTTCTTATGTGAGAGAAAGTTGTTTTCAAAATTTAAAATCCAAGAGATGAGTTTTTGGTCATGCCTCTTCATCCATAACACGCTTAGTGAATGGTGTTATAAAGAGAGCCGTTGGACATGGTGAGTCACTTATGGATGAAAAGGCATCTTATACAGTCATTATTGACTCTAGGATTATTTTGACATTTTGTGACCAAAGTTGCGTTTGGGTCACCGAAAAATTCTAATTAGAGTTTCGGTCACATGATCGTTATTGACCGCATTGACAGTTAGGAAAGTTAGTTAAATACTGAAATGACCAAATAAAACTAGGGTTCGATTTGTTTGATAACTCTACCCTTCCACTAGGGAAAATAAGTCTCCTCTTTTTCTCTATAATTTTGATCATGCATTCATGTTAAAGCACATTGCATAGACTACATCGGGAACACAGAAATTTATTTTTATAATATCAGTGATTGATAGGGATTAGATGTATCTGATTTTCGATTTTCCTATATTTGAATGGATGTATGTGTAAATTGAATATACACAAAATTGGGTTTTTGTTGATTCCGATCAGTCTACTTTAGCTAGGTTTATTAATTAAGATGATGATCTTTAAGAGTTGGTTTGAGTTTAATAGCGTGGTTGGTTCTTTTTTTTTGTTTGTTTGTTTGTTTAATTCGTGAAGGATTGGCTAAATTTTTGTTGGTCGAGAAGGTGTGTTCAAATCAGAAAACTTAAATCAATCAATGATTACATAATCCTTGAACTCAATGCTTTTTGAAGAGCCGATTTAGCGGTGAGAAACTTATTATTCCCAGTTCAGGTATTTCTTGTATACCCAATACCACACATGTTCCCAAAAGATTTTTGTCCAAAAAGCATAGCCGGGAATACGCTAGAACCCCCTGAGAGACATTGTAAATCACCTCTTCAGATGTCAATTTCTCTATCTTTTAGAACAATGTGTTGGAAAGTTTTTCCTGTTCAATTTTTGCCTCTTGAGTTTTATCAAACAAAGATCTTCTTAAATTGTCAAGTTCTTTATACCAATGATTATCTTTGCTTATATCTTTGCTTATAGTCTCAAGATTAGCTGGATAGTCTTTGAGAAGTTGGTTAGACTCTTCAACGGTGTTACTGTTAGCTTCGGCAGAAAATGCATCACAATCTGATGTTCCTTTATAGGTTTTATCCTCAGCAATATCATCAATGGTAGTGTGATATGCTCTGTCACCTTTATAGATTCTTTTGTTGGGACCGTTTTTGGCCGTATGCCTAAAACCGCAACATTTGAAGCATTGGATTTCTTTATCATCTTCAGATACAATATCTTTCTTATTGTAAGAAGGAGATTGTTTGGATGATGATTTGTTAAAGATCTGTTTATACCTCTTTTTAGAAGATCTTTAACTCGTTGTGTTAGAAGGGAAATTACTGAATCAAGCTCATCTTCAACAATTAAGTTGTCTTCTTTTCAACATTCCTCAACCCAATTTATATTAATTTTATACGAAGATTGATTAGTGTTATTCGAGGCATTAAATCCAACGTTCTTGTCTTTCAGCAGAGCTTCATGATCAAAGATCTTGAACTTTCCTACAAAAGATCTTCGAGAAGTATTGAAAGATCATTTTCTTCCATGATGGCATGTTTCTTAGAATCGTATCTAGGTGATAACAATCAGAAAATCTTGCTCATTATATCCTTTTCAGAAATATTTTTCCAAGAAAGAGGCATTGGTAATCTCAGAGAGTTTTACATGAAACTCCTCAAAAGTATCGTTATCATCCATTCGAAGGTTTTCCCAACTAAAGGTGAAACACTGCGGTCTAGCTTCTTTTTCTGATGTATTACCTTCAAATACAGTCTTAAGAGTACCTCAAGCTTCCTTGGAAGTTTCACATGTGGAAACATGATGCTGAAAATCTCGACTCACTGCGTGTATTATGGCATTCAAACCATCTGAATTCTGCTGGAGAGAATCTTTGCTTCATTTGAATAAAACTAGTAAGCGTTTAAACTCAGTTTCCGAATTTTCCACTTTCGCACGTCCATCCTTCTACGACTAATAACCAGGTATTAAAGTCGCGTGACTGAAGAAAGGATCTCATAGAAGATTTCCACCACAGATAGTTAGTACCATCAAATCTTGGCGGTATGTTAACAGAAATCAATTCATGTGAACTCGAATTCATGTCTTATAGGTTGGATCGCACCAAACACGGATTGTTAAATCTTTTCGTGTTTGCCTGCTCTGATACCAATTGAAATGACGAGGGTACCAAGTACACCATAATATTTTCAATATCAACCTATAAGTCTGATAACTTGTGTGATCTAATATAGACAGATATTGTCAAGAAGATAGCAACCACAAGGTATACACTTAATATATAGTTACTAGTTCGAAACCGAACCTAACTATAGGGATCAACCTAAGTGTTTGGGATTAACGTATAATGTATTTACTTTTAATTATAACTAAAAAATAATTATAGTTGCGGAAAGTAAAAGTAAATGCATAACAAGATTTTTTTAATGAGGAACCCGCAAATGCCGAAAACCCTGAGACATAGTCCGGTTTTGAATACTCTCATAATTAAGTCTCTATATAAAGATACTACCAACTTTGTATAGTTTAGACCAATTAAACCACCCTTAGTTACCTAGTTTGACATTAGCCCTGCGCCTACAATCGATCTGGCCAACACACATAAATCCTAAGATAGAGTCCCCTATCTTAAGTTTCTTTAGCCTCTCTGAAGACTTTAAGCACTCAATCCTCTCGTTCGTCATCCAAACAATAAATGACTAATCTGTTTGGTAACCACTCTATTATCTCAGAAAATTAATCAAAGATATGTTGTTGAGCGTGACAAAGGCTTTTCTGTTTAAAATCAATTAGACTCCTTTGTCAGGTTAGATCTTCCAAGATCTGGATTAACAAATTAACCAGATCTAGTTAAACTTCACTATTCATAAACTAACTTGGTTTATGAATAGTGAAGTTTATTCTAGTGTTGGACGGTTTTTATCCTATGAGGGTCCCCAAGTCGAGTTTGTGATTCTGAAAGGTAAAGTAATATGGAATGCGCTTACAAAATTCTATTAAAATCTCAAAAGTCACGAATGTAACGTTTTGGATTTGGATGTACTCAAGACTGTAGAGGCTTGAGCTTACTTGCAAGGACTAATTGCAGGATCAGACATAATGGAGTACCATATATTATCATGGTTGTTGAACTGAGGTTGATCTGCATCTGTGTTAAAGTTAGTGCTCAGATTGTGTCTGGGAGCTATCTCGAGTTGCACTTCGATTCTTGTCTTAGAATTGGGTTGGGTATTGAATTAAGTATCATCTTGAGTGAGGCTCGATATTTTTCTTAAGTTTAGAGCTGATACTTGGCTTAGGTTAATGCTGAGCTCCGTCTCCATTTTTTATCGAGGATTCACCTTTGTCCCAGATAAATCTTGAGCTTCGTCTTTTTTGAAGCCCGAGCTTTTCCATGGTCGAAGGAAGAATTCTCTATCTGGGCTCATGTTTAGGTTCACCTTTGCCTTAGTCGGAGTTCGAGTTTCATCTTGGACAAAGCTTTGTCTTGTATTTAGGCTCAAACTCGGCTTCATAGAACTTGGAAGTTGTACCGCGTTCATAAGGCCGAATTGTGATTTGACTAGGAAATCAAACTTGGGATAGGCTAGCCGGTTATAAAATGACCGTCTTTATCATAATCGTAAGACGACCATTTATCCCTGGTCATAAAATAACTATTTTACCTTGGTCGAAAAATCACCATCTTCATCTTCGTAAGACCATCTCTTCTCCTGTTTTGAGACTGAAGCATTGTTCGAACGGTCATTTACCTTATTTAGGTGACCGATGTTCAACATTGATCTTTCGAATTCATCATTTCAACTTTATCCTTTACTTTTAATTTATTTATTTTTTACCCATAAACACCAAACAATGTGGTAGCTAGGGATTCAATCTCGGGATAAAGGAAGTCGGGCTCAAGGAATAATAAAGTAACTCGGGCTCGAATGATAGACATGGGAAAACAACTAATAACAGTCCATGAGATGGCGAAGTAAAATCATTTCGGTCTTATGACTATAAAAGGAGAAGTCATGTATTATAATAAGGGTTGGAAAATATGTAAAGGAATAATATAGCAAACTTACACGTCTGTTCACTACCCAACTTATCTTCTTCTTGAGTATAAACAACGACCAAAACTTGTAATTATTGCTCAAATCATACTAAAACCATCACTCACCCTTGTACATGTATGTACTAAAACCAAACTACATAAACCCTCGTGTTCATGATAGTTTACCAGTTATTATATTTGTTAACATATGTTTGATGATAATATTATATAAATACAGGACAAACTGTTAGGATAAGAATCAGAGTACCTAACTACCAGATTTTAGTTGCATCAAAATAAATGAATATAATAATGAGTCACCTGAACCTTTTCTGATTGCTTGCAGTGAAGTTTTAATTTTGATAAAATACCCTCTCACATCTTGATTTCCACATGTGCCACATTGTCACAGCAACAAAATGATGTGGATTTTCATCTTCAATCGAAGGAGAAAAATCACCCTAGAAAATTAATTTCACAAATTAGGTCATTCTATGTAGATTATGATATTAAATCTCATCCCCATGAAACAATTAGATTGAAGGTAAAAAAAACCACCATTAAACTGCATTTTTTTTTAACATAGATGCTTCAGTAAAAACTAACAATAATCCTGCGGGTTTTGTTTTGGTAATGCGTGACCATGCAAGAATCTTCTTGGGGGCAGTGGCATACTCACAAGACCAATGAATATTAATCAGGTAGAAGCTATGGTGTGTTAAAAGCTCTGCAATGGATGAAGGAATTAAATGTGTCTCGGGTTATAATAGAAGGAGATAATCAAGCTGTGATTTCTGTTGTTATTGGTGATATCTCGAAGTTTAATGGGAAGACCAAAATATTCTTTTGGATTGTCAAGAGTTAGTTAGAAGTATGTATAGTTGTATTATTTATTTTCAAAGAAGGTCCAGTAACCAAGCGGCAGATAAGCTCGCTAAATCAGCTAGAGTTAGTATTAGGTATCAAACTTGGTGGGAATCCCCTTCTAGTTTGTTAGATGAATCCCTTAAAAGGGATCTGTTAGAGAAATTCCTATGGCAATCAACAAAACAAAATATTTGTTGATCTATGTGGATGGGAAAATGTGATTTTGCACTATGTGAAAATAAGTGGGCGGTTGATCATCAAGCGCCAGGACTGAGAATATCCGCCCGCAAGTGAAGGTTAAACTCGGCGTGTGACTCACAACCGCGGGCGTGAGAAGCAAAAATGCCAACGGTCAAATATCCAACGTCCCTTTTCCCAATGGATATAATTTTCAAAACCTAGAAATTCCTTCATTTGAATTCATTTTCACTCACACCACTACCATCTTTTCTTCTAAATTTCTTCCTAAACAAAATTTTCTTCTTCCTAAAAAAAACTCTTCTAAACCAGAATTTTCTTGATACAAAATGAGCCACTTATTAAAAAAAGCGGTCAACAATATAAGGCACAAAAGAGATCGAAGACATGAACTGGTACCGCAGCCTGCCACAAATGTAGATTATACTCAAAATCGGGAAGCAGAGTTTACTTCGCCGAGTGTCGTTGCTGCTCCATCATTAGTCCAAGGTCATGTGTCGAGGCATCAAGAGCAGTCTGAGAGTTTTTATGGAATGAGAGGTGGATTTGCAGATTTAAAGGTTGTTTATGAAGGTTTACCCCCTACAGTCCGAGAAAGGGTTGACAGATACCCCTGGCGTGCGCTTTATAGTATAAAGCCTAGAGAACACAACAACAAAATTATGAAAGTATTAGTAGAAAGGTGGTGGCCGACGACGCACACATTCCATTTTATGGATTTTGAGATTAATAAGTTTGTTTAACTTAATTTAAATTTTGTTTTTTAAATAATTATATTAAATAATCAAAAGAAATAACTATAGTTGATATTATTCTTGTAATATGAATTATGCCCCTTGATTTGTATTTTATTTGTGGGATCCCAAGTGGAATGCGAGATCCTGTACCATACAACCTAAATTAATGGATGTCAAATAATAAATGGCAGACGCTTCTTCCCTTGTTTATAGAAGTACATGTACGTGAAAACCATAAATATTCGAGGTGGATTATTATGTTCAGTGTTAAAGTATTTCCTTAACCAAAATAGAAACTCAAAAAATGTAGATGACTATCCTGAACTTTAAAGGGTGTTTATGCTATGGTTAATGGGTCAGACGTTTTTTCCAAACTCAACTACTGTTTCTCATATTTGTTGGCTTGAACGTTAGAAGATCTTGACAAAGCACCAGATTATGATTGAGGCTCTGTAATTTTAACAGAAATATATTGTACGCTGGATCAAGCGTCCATAGGTATATCCAACTTCATTGGTTTATGGGGTATTATAAAGGTAAATATCCAAATTATTATTTTTAACTTTAATTAATTTTTATGAACAAATGTAGATTAAGTCAAAATACTAAATATGGAGTAATTTGCAGTATTGTGGTATACCTACTTCCGTGTTGGTAAACTAATTCTTAAAGACAATACCCATAGATTTTCAATCATGGACATGTACCTCACGACCAACTAGGAGAATAACACTGGCAGCGACGACTCGGTTTTCAGTTTTGTTTAGAGGTTTCAACATATGACTCTGAGCCACATGAATGTTGTTGTTTACCCTTACATTAATTTTCCTGAGTATCGTCGTAATGATGTAGATCGTATTCTTGATTATTCTCTTCGTAGAGTTATTTTTTACACTCCAGAAATGGATATATATATATAGGGGTTTGGTACCTGGGAGAAAGACCAATGTACCAGTTACGGGGTATTTATGCAATTGCAATTAACCCGTCAGCACAGATGCAAACCTGTGCATCAGATTTTGATCGGCTAAGATTATTGTCGTGGGAGAGGTATGTAGTAAACACACATGGGGATATTGATGAAGCGTAGTATGTCATCTGTTACATGTCGATTATGAAGCCTATAATTGGTACAAACAACATGCACATCTATGTGTTTGATTTCTCAGGGTTATCACGCCTGGCTCGTGATGCAAGTATCGTTCCTAGCCAGCCGCCTCCTGAAGATCCATGCTTTATGACTTACCCCGCCACGGGTGCAAGTTCTTCATCATCTTCGTCAGATATGCCTGAAATCCGCTGGGAGATGCCAAGTATTACTTCACAAGGTGAGCTGATAAGTGCATAATTTATATGATTTTAGTGTCCATTCCATACTTGTTTTAGCTATTATTTTTGCATATTTTCGTATGATTTCACCTATTTCCCACCCATACTTCTCCCACCCACCTTAATTGCCACCCCTACTTATCCTATTCACTACTCCTATATTTTTCCATATATCCTAAATACCACACATTGGCTCTTTATTTCAACCCAACAAAACCAGCACAATACTTATATGATAAAAGACCTAAGTTACAAAATAATTCTTCATCTCCTCTGGCCGCATTCTTCTGCATCATCTCCATTTTCTAGTCACGGATCACCACTATCACCCGTATTTTGTTTAAATTTTGTATCAAAATTTTTACTACAAATAAAGCATGAATGTTTTAGCAAAATCAAAACGCAAGAAAAGTTAGAATTTAACCTGATCGTATATAGGAATTCAATTTGATTATTTTTGTACTGTTTTGATGAAGAACTAGTAATTTCTTGATCAACAATGACTCGATTTTGAACGACTGTCACATTTCTTTTTTTATTTTTAAGTCGACCATTGGTGAACTAATAGGTGATCTAGTCAATCCTTACTGATCGACTGTTAGTGCATGTAGTTGTCCGGAACTGATGGTCCTTTAGTTTAGGTATATTTATTGTGTTTTTTTTTCTTCAAATCTTTGTGCAACATCGCCACTGTTGTCTGTTTCCATCATCACTAATGAATGGTTCATTAGTGTTATTTGAGTTATTATAATAAGGAAATCTAAGAAGAATTGAATTGAAATGAGAATCTCTAGGAACTCCATTAGTGAGAACCTCTATGAACTCTATAATTGTCAAGTAGATATTGATGGAACTTGGGGATTTTCGTGAAATGTTCTTTTTTTTGGAACTGTTAATCTCTATGGACTCCATTAATGAGAATCTTTGAGTTTTCTTATTCATTTTGTTTTGATCGTAGGAGTGGATGAAACAATAGATTTAAAAACTAATTAAATAGAATTCTTGATTGAATACTTTTTAATGGGTTTTTAACAAAACCACATATTAATGAAGGAGAAAATACATCAGAGTGGTGATAATGTTTATAGTAAAATTTAGATTGAGTTTTATAGGTGGTAAATAGGAAAATATAGATTTGAAAAGTAGAATTATTTTACAAATTCTGACGATGGTGGTAAATAGGTAAAGTGTGGGTGGCAATTAGGTGAAACCTTTTCGTATTATTACTCTTATTTTCTCTCATTTGTCTCTATTAGGTGAATCATCCAAAATGAGGTACAAAGTGCTGAAAAGATCTAAGAAGAGAAGTATTCTAAGTATCTAAGTGCCCAGGTCCAAGAGAAGTGGAAGAAGTGCGACGAAAATGAGCAAAACGCTCAAAATCAGGAGACGGGCCAAAGACCGAGATTAACTCATTCAAATTCAGGATTTCTTATCCCCATCTTTAAGACAATTGAAAGAAGAAAATAATGCAAAAATAATAAGGTCATTCCTATTTCGGACGAAGAAGTTATGGGCAAAACAACCTTTTTATTGAATACCGAAGACAAGCAAATATGCATACGAATTTTCAATATGTGTACTGGTATGCATACTTATTCCCCTTGATTTTAACTGAAATTCAAGTATGCATACGGGTATGCATACCATGGAAGGCCAAAACTCACGGTTAGGGTCCTTATTTCGTATTTTCGGGTCGGGTTCTTGAACCGAAGTAGATACTTGAAGGCCAAGCAATGTAAACCAATAAAAGGATATATTAGGTCATGAATGAGAGATGATCAAGAGGTCACGAAATTGTAAGGTTTGGAGAGAAGAAACTACACACGGAGCGAAATCTAGGATTTCGGAGCGGTTCTTCAATCGTAACAATATCTCTCAACTTTTCTCATATGTATATCATGGATGTTTCTACATCCATGAGTAGCTAAACACCTATTGATTGAGGATGAATTCTAAGTTGTAAACAAGATTTGAGTTATTATATTAATCTACTTTGAATTTCTTCATATGATTATCGTTTGTTTATAAGATTATGAATATTTACGATTGATTGATGGATTGTTTAGGTGGCCAACTAAATTGATTTGTTGATTTAATCTATGGCTAGTATTGAGTTAGGAGATAATTAATCGTCAAATAACTTGTACACAAGTAGAGAACACAAGACCTTACAGAGGGATTCTTTGGAGTGATTGTGTGTATAAACAACACTAAAAAGTGGACCTTGATCTAAGAGTCTAACTAGTAGGATCAACCTATAAATTCACAAAAGAGAAAGCATTCAAAAAAATTACACCTTGAATGATCTACTACTAGGTGGTTTAGACGAATAAAATCTGGTAGGTGAGAACTTCTGTATCAGTGATATAAGGAATTTAGGGGATAACACTGATCTAGTTGTTATTCCACGGTTGGTAATAATCTATGATTAACGACGAGTAGGAAACTATAATAACTCATTGACGGTTTTATTAACGAAGAAGGATTCCTCGGTCATATATCTCTCTACTGATTACAATTCAACTGTATTTGCTTTGATTATTTATTTTGTTTAAAACAAAACCCCCCTTTGTGACACTTTGACAACTAAAACTCACTACTCTTCGTGGGAACGATCCTTAATTCCATTATATTACCAGTTAATAGTGTGGAAATAAGATTATTAATTTGATTGCACTTACGACAACCATCAAATTTTGGCGCCTTCGTGACACTTTGACAACTAAAACTCACCGCTCTTCGTGGGAACGATCCTTACTTCCATTATATTACCAGTTAATCGTGCAGAAATAATATTGTTAATTTGATTGCACTTACGAGGCCATCAAATTTTGGCGCCGCTGCCGGGGAGCTGTCGGTAGATTTAGTTGTCATCTTTATTAGTTTTATTCTTGTTTTTATTTAGATTTTCTTTTTAGTATTTAATTTTTGTTTTATAGATTTGTGGTTTCAAGTACTTAATCTCTGACACCGAAAGATTGGGATTATCAGAGGTGCGGTATTCAAATTTGTAGGGGAACAGTACTACAAGCACGTCAGCAAACGCAACAAGAATCTTCAGAGGAAATGGTAGACTGTGCAAACCCACCTCCTCCGCCTCAGGAGAGGAAGCTGCGAGAGTTGACATCTCCATGCTTAGATTCGCAACCATTGTGTATTCAATAACTAACCCTGTGGAGCTGAAGTCGAATCTACTTCATAATCTACCAAAGTTCAAGGGACATCCTGGTGAAGGTCCGAACCATCATCTTCAAAAACTCCAGCACAAGATGACAAGTCTTAAGCAAGGTATCGAAGACAGTGATACGACACTGCTGTGAGCTTTCCCATTCTCTTTAATAGACTTAGCGGAAGAATGGTTGTATTACCTTCCTCCAGGGAGTATTACAACATGGACAGAGATGAAAATTATTTGTAGAGAAGTATTTTCCAGCTTCTAAGGCAGCCTCTGTTCGCAAGGATATTAGTCGCATCCTACAAATTACGGGGGAATCTCTTTATGAATAATGAGAGAGGTACAAAAGATTGCTGGCAAGCTGCCCACATCACAACATATCACCAACATTCATCATTCAATACTTCTATGAAGGATTACTTCCAGAGAAACGGAACTTGATTGATGCAGCCGCTGGTGGTTCACTTACTGAAAAGACGACTTCGCAAGCAACAAGCTTGATTGAAAGCATGGCTTATAATGCACAACAATTTATACAAGGCAAAATTCAAATGTCAGGAGAGTGAGCGAGATTGGAGATTCTCCAAATACAGAGCATCGATTGAGTACTATTGAAAAGGCAATTCATCGTATAACTTCTATAGTTGCTCCACCATACGAAGAGGAGGCCGAGGTTAATGCTCTATTCCCTAATCCAAGGCCAAGGTATGAATTATATTCTAATACTTACAATCCAGGTTGGAAAGATCATCCTAATTTAAGTTATGCCAATAAGCAAGCTGCAGCTCCTAATCCATATGCAAGACAAGGTGTTTTTCAACCATAACCGCAACCACAAGCTCCAAAGGAGGATTCCTCTGAGGATATGATTACCATGATGAAAGGTATTTCATCGATGTTTCAACAAAGTCAACAAAAAGCCGAAAAAAATCAGTTAAAAACGGACAATGCAATTAGAGAACTACAGACTCAAATGGGGCAGTTGGCTATAGTTGTGAACGTATTGAAATCACAAGCATCGAAAAAGTTTTCGTCACAACCTTTTGTGAACCCTGTTAGAGCATTGCTCGGTCGAACTCGCATGCATTGTTATCTCAAGTATGTTTGTCAATGTTAGTGATCAAAATTATAAGTCTTGATTTCTAGCCTGATTATAGATGTCTCGGACTAGGATATAGATAGTGTAGTTGAGCTTAGATCTCTCGGCAGTCATCTCTTGGAAATTCTAAGACAAAGAACTACTAAGGGGAGCTTGTGGAACTTCTTCGACAAAAGGTATGTGGAGACTTGAACTCATCTATCACTTGGAAAGTCTATTTCTACTATCTCCTATATTGAGACATAAGTCGTGTTATGATATAGTTTTCTCTATACACATTTGAGATTTCGATCTGAGTATATCTCCCTTACGTATTTATCGAAATATGTGTTGGTAAGCTTTCTCTTCGACCAAGTTCATCTTATATCATGAGAAAATTGCCGAGTAACTTCTTACATGGTTTGTGTGATACAATCATTTGATGTAGGCTTGGAATGTTTCTATAATGATTATTTCAATATCTTGAAAATTGTTGTGATGCTAATAGTGTGTGAAAACGGCTATTTTCATTATAAAACAATGTTTTAATGATTGAAATAAAGAGTTGATGATGTAACCATCTTTGGATATAAGCATATATAGTGTGTTCCCACATTAGTGTATAAATCTATAAACCGGGAACCAAGAATGAAAAGGCGAGGGCACCCAAATATACCTCAAGATAAAACTTTTCCTACCTATAAGTCCTTTATCCGAAAGTGATTGTCTATGGACTGAGTCGATACAATACAACTAATCGGTTCACACTTCGTGTGGTCGTCTATGGATACGAGATCGAGACAATACAACAACGAAGTATGTCACTTGATAAAAAGGTTCGGACTTAACCAAACACAATAGGATTCAATTATCAAGTAAATAGAGATTAACGTTTGTGTAATTTACTTTAATTATAATAAAACAATTATAATGCGGAAATATAAAGTAAATGACACAACAAGATTTTGTTAACGAGGAAACCGCAAATGCAGAAAAACCCCGGGACCTTGTCCAGAATTGAACACTCTCAGGATTAAGCCGCTACACAAAATTACACGTAACTTCGTATAGTTGAGACCAAGCAACTAAACATATAGTTCGCCTAGTTCCGTCTGTATTCCCACGCCTCCGACCTATGAATAAGTCACGTACTTGGAACAATTCCTTTGGTTCATATTCCAAACAGTAAAGGAACAACAAATCTGTTTGGTATCAACTCTATTTAACCAAGTGAAATGAGTCGGACAAAGGCTCTTCTGTTTATCTTAACATAAACTCCTTCGTCAGGTCCTTAGATCTATCTTATGTTCAACTACCGAAGTAATCGTTTAAAATTAAGCCAACAACACTATTAATCCAAATAATTGTGTTGATGCGATCTACTCAAATACTCAATCCAATCTATCACAAGGATAAACCGATTATTAATTGGATCCTCTTTTACCGAAACAAGTATTGTGCACACCAAAGATTATGAACCCACAAATCAGAAATCTTCAATATCTTCTTCGTCTTCAAATCTTCTTAGATGTTCAATAATAACCTACACACAATCACTTGAATCTCTTATAATCAATCACGCACAGCACGGAGTCCGTTAACAATGGATTATCACAAGACGTCTTTAGATCTAACAACAGCCTAAAGATCCCTATCGAAGCTCTGAACTAGTTTGAATGAATCTTATATCAGAAGAGAATATTCTCAAGCATAAACAAACTAGGTGCAATCAAAGTTCAATCACCGTTAATCAATCAAATCAATGAAAACAAAATATAAACCGCAATTATCTAGTTTCCCACCAATGGTACATGCTAGAGCTTCTCAATCCCAAAGAAGACTTTAAACTGAGCGGCCGTAAGAGATTTCGCCTAATTAGGTTACTCTCTCCGAATAGGCGGCCACACCAGTAACAACACAACAAAGAGGAAGCTTGTTGTTACAAAGGATTAGTTTGCTAGAAAGGCAAACTTCAAGTATTTATAGACAAGGAAGTTTGAACACCAAGGAATTTCCAAAACCGAAAATATTCTCAAGATATTCATTAAAGTACAAATTCGGTTTCCATAATTCCTGGAAATGCTCTGTCCAAAAATAACGATCGAAATCTCTCAGAAAATCTCTAATTAGTAAATGCACATTACTAATTCTTATTTTCCTAAAAATGAAGTTAATTACCTTAATTAAAATATTCTTAACTTATTTATGTTTCGATCCTGGGATTCTCTTCCCTTAGTTGTTAGGACGATTCCTATGCACATGCCAGAAAAATGGTGTTTGGCATACCAGGTGGCATGGCAAACCATTTGCACCACTATGGGAAAACCAATAAGCGACTGAGTTTCTATCGGGCGAATAATATAGCCAGCGATATAGTTTATAACGCTGGCGATGTTCTTTCTATCGAGCGATTTAAATAATACCGCTGACGATATTATGATTATCGACCAGTAGTTATTTTGCAACAACTATTTCCCCCCGCCCCAATGGTTCCTATATATACGCCCTTTTACTTCTCCAGATAACTCACCCATACTTCTACATATATTTCACCAATTTCCTTTCCTATATTCTCAATTTTAGATTTCATAATCATCAATGTCGAGATCCAATGAAGAGATGAATATTATTATTAATCGGTTCAGATTACAGCAAGAAAGGTATCGTAAGAGGTTGCAAGAACTTTATGATGAGGAAGCTGAAGATAATAAACTAATCGAAATTTTGATGCTTGTACGTACGGGCCAAATACCAAGAGTTCCAGATCCCAAAGAAGTATTATCAAGAAGATATACGTATCGAGGGAGGGAATTTTACCACCAAAAGCTGATGCACGATTATTTTCTTCCAAATTGTGTGTACTCTGATAAAAAAATTTCAAGTTCGATTACACATGCTTAGTCATCTGGTGAAAAAGATTATTAAAGAGCTTTTTCGAGTAGAACCTCAATTCAATTACTAGTTTGATGCATTGAATATTAGAGGTCATAGTCCTGAATAAAAAGTTACCTCCGCTTTAAGGATTCTAGGGCACTCCAGCGGATGTGAACGATGAGTACCTTCGTATGGGTAAAAAAACTTCTTACACTTACCTTTCATTATTCGGTGAAGTAATGATTAATCATTTTTGTCCAACATATTTACGAAAACCAACCGACGAAGATGTTAGACAAATATTGAGGGAGAATGAGGACAGGGGATTCCCAGGAGTGCTAGGTAGTCTCGATTGTATGCATTGGGTATGGCAAGGATGCCATGTATATTGGGCCGGTCAATATAAGGGTCCTTATGAAAAACCAACAGTTATCCTTGAAGCTGCTGCTTCTTATGATTGTTGGATATGGCACGCTTTTTTTGGTCTTCCGGGTTCACAAAATGATATTAATGTTTTGCAAAAGTCGCCTCTGTTTGAAAATTTGAAGTATGGAATTTCTCCATCTGTCTGTTTCATGATCAAAGACCATCAGTACACTCATGGCTATTATCTTGCGGATGGTATCTACCCAAAATGGTCCACCTTGGTTCAATGCTACCGTCAGCCCCCTGTTAGTCCATTGGGCCGTTCATACCGACATTTTAATGATGCCCAAATGACATTGAGGAAGGATGTGGAACGCGCTTTTGGAATTTTGAAGAGGAAGTTCGCTATCATTTGTGGCCCATATCGTGGGTTGAGTGCTCGTAAAATGCACAAGATTATGCTCACTTGCATAATTCTTCATAATATGGTAAGTTAGGAAACCCGTCGTGATTCAGATTGGATTAATTATGAAGATGAATATTTGAGGCCGGAGATTCGACCAGAAAGAGTCCTCCCTGCAAGGAATTATGGTCAAATGACTAACTACATTCAAAACCGAAATTTGTATGACCAATTAAGAGATGATCTGAGATTGAATCTTTGGGCAGAGCATGGAAGACAATGTTTTTTTTTTCTTTAGTTATTTGTTTTTAATCTTTAGGTTATTTAAGTTATGTTATTTTTTTCCTTAAGTTGTATTGTTATTATTAAATGAAGCAAAACTTAATTAAAAAACATTTCTAATTAATTAATTGGAAAGAAACTTAAACTGCTACATTAAAATTTAAACTGCTACATTTAAACTAAAACATTAAAACTTAAACTCATATATTAATCATCCAGAGGAACTACTACATCATACTCATCATTAGTTCCATCATCGTCATTGGGTTGGTTGTTAGTAAATCTAGCTTGCTTTTCAATATGTGCTTGAATCCTGTCAAATTCGATTTGCCATACATGTTTTTGTTGGGCGTTCATAATTGAAGTGTTGGATTGAAGAATGTTATGCTTGTCATAGTCAAACCCAAATTTTTCTTGGGAAAGACGACTTTTCTTACTTTCCCGGTTTTGAAATTTCCTATCAACTGATCTTTGCTTCTCGACGGTCTTTTGATGTTACATAAACTCCGCCATGTCAAATCCTCCAGAACTCCCTCCTTCTAGAGATAATTCTTTATCCAGTTTTGCGCCATTCCTCCCTGGAAGTTTTCCCTAGTATTACCCTCAACATAATTATTGAAAACTTTGTTGGCATTTGAGATTGTTGGGGTATCTGGTGAAGAATTTGATGGACCTGAAGAAAATGGTGAAGAATTTGGTGTTGAGGGAGAAGAATTATATGGTGACCTTTCAGGTACTTGTTGATTATTTGACAAGTATTGTGGATTATATTTGTTCAACCCCTTCAAAATATAATAACAACTTTCAAAAGCGAACTGTTTACCATGTCTTCTTTGCCAATATGTATGAACCTCTCTTTCAAAATCAACATCAGTCTAACCACT
The DNA here is from genome assembly GCF_003573695.1 of Papaver somniferum. NCBI lineage: Eukaryota > Viridiplantae > Streptophyta > Magnoliopsida > Ranunculales > Papaveraceae > Papaver > Papaver somniferum. The sequence goes on from NC_039365.1 coordinate 78,413,491, forward strand.
GTCCTTGCATTTTCTATTGGCTTGAATTATTAATGCAACATAAGCGGCCACTTCCTTGTTGATTACAATGAAGTGTTCTGACAATCCTTTCGCATCACGACCATTGATGTTCATGGTTTGTTCTTCATAATTCTTAAATATATTATCCAACATGGTGTTACCATGTTGTTGTGCACCGTTGATACAATCTTGGGTAAAAAAAAAATAATTACGACAAATACATTCATCTTCTGCCATGGTGTATTTTGCGCCACGGTCTCGGGTTTTTTTAGCTTTGCCTTGACTTTTAGATTGTGAATCCATTTCACAAGAAAATATAGATAGTTTTAGATTTGAAAAAGATTGAGAAATTGAGAAATTCTATAGAGATTTAGAAATTCTGGTGTGAGTTAAAATGAGTTTGAAATTAGGTATTTATAGAGGTGGAAAACTGCAGCCGTTGGATGATGAATTAATCAGCGATAATCATACAAGCGAGTGACACCTTGACTAGCGCTGGCCATTGACTGACCAACGAGCGACGAAAAGACCATTGAGAGATGGAATCTTTATCGCTCGATGGAGATTCTGTCGTGTATGCCTATATGCCAGGCCTGGCATATAGGCATACGAGTTTGGAAATTTGGCATACCCATAGTGGGTGCATATATGCCAAATATCAGGTTTTGGCATGTGCAATAGGCCTTAAGGAATAACTTTGAAAAATTAAAGAAATAAACATTCATAGCACGTGTTCAAAGTATGTCGACATCCTTACTTTGTAAGTTCTCTTTCACACTTACAACCTTGAAACCGATTTGCCACACTTCCAAACAAGTTTAGAATTGGTTCATACGACTTTCAAGAACTATGCGATTGATCAAATAACATTCAATCACAATCATGGGTTTAACGGTTCTACCAAAACAAGTTTCGTTATACCTTGCATGTGAGTACTGTGAATAGTCACACTAGCTTTCCAAAATTCGGTTGACTAGGTACTAGGATCGGTTTCCCACATATATATGGTGTCTAACTTATATGTGTTGCACATGTCCATAGGATCGGTTCCCCTTTGCCTAAAAACGTGTTACACATGTTTATAAGATCGGTTCCCCTTTCTGCTATAAACCTTGTTGCACCCCATACAAGGATCGGTTCCCCTTTGTGATGTACTGCACCTCTTACTAGGATCGGTTCCCCTTTCCCATATTTGGTCATACATAAAATCACAAACCCGATCATACCATATCAGGTGATTACTTAAGATCGGTTTCACTAATAAAAGTCATACCAATACCTAAGTCATGCCTTTGTGAATAGTTCTACCAAGAACACAACAAGTCGTGAACGATTATACTCAATCACACATATTGGTTGTTCATAAGATATGCAATGAATAACAAAACCAATAATGCCTGGCGATTTTATTTTCGATTCACAAACAAGTTTATGAACTTACTTCCTTAGAACACATGTAAAACATTTTTCCCTCGGATGAAATCCTCACCTCATACCCATAGTTAATCACAATAGCATTCAAATTATTATGTCGATGTCTTATCTACAAAGTTTAATGGTTAAGCAATAAACCTCGTATTGTATTCCTTAATACAATGTCTATCTAGAGTTCAAATATGCTTCGCAGTTTTGTTTTCAATATGCACGACTTGAAAGATGCATTAGGGAATGAAACAGTTCAAGTAAAATATCACTAACCTCAAGTGGAAGGATGATTGTTGTCGTTGTAGCTCCTTGCTTCTTCACATCTTCAAGTCTTGGCAATACTTGTAATGTCTCATTATCCTAATACTTTCAAGCTAACCTATACGAAGTTTACTCTAGTACATAATCAAGCGACTTTTAACATGAGTTTTGATTCACTAAAATATGACAACCAAACTTGACATACCAACGCTTGGTGGGTTCAACCGAGCTACACTCTAACAAAGAGTATTCATATGTATGTATACGAAATTGGTGAAGGAGACAAGATAAGTATGCATACCTGAACGCATACTGGCGGAAATTTTCGAAACGAAAATATCTGCTGAGTTTGGGAATTACAAACTCCTAAACTAGTCACCTTAAGTATGCGTACCCGTACGCATACTGGCGGAAGTTTTCGAACCGAATTTTTTGCTGAGTTTGGAAACTTAACAAACTCAAAATCCGGTTGCTTAACTATGCATACCCGTACGTATAGTTAGACTGGTTACTTTGTCAAATCGGTTAGTTCATGAACTTAAACATTTAAATCATAAGGAATGTAATCTTTGCAAACCGTGTCTATAATGTTCATGATTGATTCAAGTGAATCAAACCGATTTGGTTTCGATTGTGTTTTCTATACAATTGAACAACTCTTTAACTAGTTTCATTTGAGTCATTTGAACTAGTTATGGTTAAGATGAATAAGGTTGATATGAGAGTAATCATATGGCTAACCTCGGTTAACTATTTGTGAACCAACCTGGTGTACACATTTACATACGGTTACATAAACCTAAATGAGCGTACATTTCATTTGTGTGTGACAAGCTAAGTTCGATCTAACGATTGAAAGATATTAGCTTGGCTGAATCAGGTTTTTCATCTAACGGTGAATATTGAATGCTTTGTTACCAAGGTAACTTGGATTCCGAATCCTGATTTGAAAACTATATAAAGGAGAACTTTAGAAACTGGGAAACCTAATCCCCACACCTCATGTGTGTTACTAGTTGCATAACTAGTGTCAATTCCCTTTTAACCTTAGGTTTCTTCTCGAGACCTTGTAGGTTAACGACTTGAAGACTTCATTGGGATTGTGAATACAGACCCAACTATTATCTTTGTAGTTGCGTGATCTGATCTTGTTGTTTCTATCGTGTTGAGTGCAATTGAAATAATTGGCTTGAGATTTTATATCTCCGATAGGCAAGATAGAAAAGTAATCACATACAAACTTCGTCTCATCGTTTGTGATTCCACAATAACTTGTTTCGCTAGTCGATTAAGTTTATTGTGAGGTGATTGATAACTTTAGGCTGTTCTTCGGGAATATAAGTCCGGGTTATGAATTGGTTCATGTTCACCTTGATTTATCAAAAGACGGGACAAAAACTCTTGGGTATTTCCGTGGGAGACATATTATTCAATCCTATAGACTTTTCTGTGTGAGACTGATTTGTCTATCAAGTCTTCGACTTTGGGTCGTAGCAACTCTTAGTTGTGGGTGAGATCAGCTAAGGGAATCAAGTGCGTATTATCCTGCTGGGATCAGAGACGTAAGGAGCGCAACTGTACCTTGAATCAGTGTGAGATTGATTAGGGTTCAACTACAGTCCAGTCCGAAGTTAATTGGTAGTAGGCTAGTGTCTGTAGCGGCTTAATACAGTGTGGTGTTCAATCTGGACTAGGTACCGGGGTTTTTCTGCATTTGCGGTTTCCTCGTTAACAAAATTCTGGTGTATGTGTTATTTCTTTTCCGCATTATATTTTGTTATATAATTGAAATATCACAGGTTGTGCGTTAAGGTCAATCAATTAGAATATCCAACCTTGGTTTGTTGATTTACATTGATTGACACTTGAACAGTGGTCTTTGGTACCGTTCAAGTTACTCCTCTTATTCGATCAGGCTCGCCGATTTCTATTTGTTGATTGCGGATTGAATTAATAGTTAGAGATACTAAAATTTTCGATATACTTTATTCTAGATTGAGTCTAACTGTCTAGTTGATTCTCTAGAAAGTGTATTGGAGTAAGTCCTCTCGGATTGCCAAACGAGTTATTGGGTGGGGTTGTTACCCCCGCATTTTCAATTGGTATCAGAGAAGGCAAACACATTAAAGACCTTATAAGTCTGCGTTTGTAGCGATCTGAGGATGGACGATATAGTCTCTGATAAATGCATCACCAGAAATAAAAGTTTTGTTTATATGAAGTCTATTAAAGAGAAAGATTTCTCAATCTCGAATATAGATGAACCTTGTGTTCCAATGAAACAAACGTACGTTGACAAGTGTTTCTCTGACTACCTTACTGACGAGTCCTTCTCTAAAGTTGAAAGGAATGCAGTCAAAGAGATTTCAACAATTCTGAAACTCTTTAGGATCCAGGCTGATAATGTCAATCGTTTGAAACACAAAGTCAATTTTCTAGTTGGTATGGTAAGTGAGCGCGACTCTCGTTTAAAGATTCTTCAAGATGAAATTCTAAAAATGATGCTTTGAAAATTGAACATCTCTTAAGTAAACTCTCCATTTAAGAGTGTTCAAATGAGTCCACCATACCAATTGCTTCTGATTTAACTATAAAGGAATCAGTTTCAGAAGTAAAAATGAAAACCCTTCCTGTTGAGAGAGATGTGCCTGTGTCTTCCACATCACACGGAAGGAAGAATTCTCCCAATGGTGTTAAGACTGTTTTGTCTAATCACTCAGGTGATCAGAAAATGTGTCCCTTTTGTGATTCAAAAGGACCGTGTAAACAAAAGAGGAATTCTAGGTTGAATGACAATTCTCAAAGGTGTAAATGACATTCGTATGTCTAAACCAATTGGTTTCAGTACTCACCATGTGTACCCCACCAGGAAAGTCAGTTCAATGTGTTCCTCAAATGTTCAAACACATAACAGTCTTCCTAAGCCATTTCGACGAAGAAGGGAGATTATGTTGTTCATGATGTGAAAAAGGTACCAGAAGAAGGGAACATTGGAATAAGGGAAGCCAAACTAAATGGGATAATTGAAAGATACAAAGATATCATCAACAAGATTACAAGTCCCTCTAAAAACTCTTCAGGTAAGAATCAAAACTATGTGTCGTACCTTGATGATAGTAAGTTTTATGATAATTTTTCACATTATAATTGTTTTTCTACCAAAGAACAGGAAAAAGAGGCTTTATTATAAACATTGTTCATTTAATGATCTCAAGGCTCATATTTGTGCTAATTAATCACAAGGTTGAATTCTCACTCTCAATAAAAATCCTGACAGAGTGAGATATTTTTTTTCAGGTATACTTGATGACAAAATGTGTTTCTGAATCTCCAGCTATCTTCTTATCGTTCTTATATGGTTTATCAATTATAAACACTTTTTGTTGCATAAGTATCTTTTTGTTGTTGTTTTTTATTTCTTCTTCTTCCAAGAAGGGATGTCAAATTGTTGTGCTCTAAATTTTTCTCTTTTGAGAATAAATTTATTTTAGAGCTGAGTTTTTTACTCATTAAGCAAATATGTGTTATACCTTCTTTGCAACCGTTTGGTATAAGGGTAAGTCTATGTACGTGCATGTATCTCTTTTCACACAGGCACGGACCAAACCTGGAAACCCTAAACTTTGGTTCTTGTGTAACCTATAAATACCAGACCTTTTATAGAGTACACATACTTTTGTTGTTCTCTTTTAAGGATGGGATCTACTCCAAGTTCTTGGGATTTACTAGCCGTTTCAATTGATGATTCGGTTTATTTGGAGTTTGTTCAGAAGAAAAAGAGAACCCTTGTGAAGTATGACGAACTCGAATCATGTGCCTCATGCTATAATGCGTTTTGTCATCAAGATCGATAAAATGCTGAGATGGTCTCTGCTGAAGTAGTTCATGGTTTTCTCACTGATCTTGGGAAGACTCAACTGAAGCTCGAGAACTCTATAAAGGATCTTAACTTTTTACGAACTGAGCTGAAAAAGGTTGATTCTGACCTTGTTTTCATGAAGTCACAAGTTAAAGAACTTCTCAATGAGGATATCTTCTCCGAAGATGCAGTTGATACAGTTAGTCACAAGCTTGAAGGTCTCGGAACCAGTGAAGCTTCTGTATCGGAACTCTAAGTGTCGCTCTTGACTGCTCTTTGTTCTTGGGGTTATTTTTATTTGTCTAGTAAATCTTCTTTTAGAGAATTTATTTCTTGTTTTTAGAAGAATAACTAGGATTTGGAATAGCCATTATTGTGAGTACACATAGCTATGTCCAACGATTTTCATCTTTAATGTTTTCAGGTTTATTTATTTAAATTCTAAGTTTTTTCGGAGATAATTTTTGCAATTTTAATCTTTATGATTTTATATATTGCAAATTGTTATGGGATATGTTGTTTACGTCCGTGAACCTGTGACTGTCCCATACTTGTTCAAAAGTTATCTCTATCATGTCGGTATGAATGTATTAATAGAAGATATATTTAACTTTTGACATTACATAAGTTAAAGCCTTTTATGTCATTGTTTTGATGGAAGAAAGGATAAAACTTTTGTTTACAAGGATTAAGCCTATTGTATGTCATTGTGCAAATAATGATGGAAAATAGGATGAATCCTTGTATATTGCGCAGTATTTGGTCGATCTCCGATCCACATTTTTGTGCATATACTGTGTTGCTCCATAAGTTTCCTTGTGTTTGAGCATGACCAACTAAATTGATCATTCTCTTATGGTTATTTTAGTTGTTGATCCGTAAGTTCTCTGATGTCGAGCATGACCAATTGAATTGATCGCTTTTGTGGTTAATTTGGTTGTATATTCCAATTGAATTAATTATGAGTTTTCTTGTGATTAATTTAATTGTGCATTTCGATTGGATTAATCGTGAATTATTTTATGAATAATTCAATTGAATACTTTGGATTCAAATTCATGTTTTCATGTGATTTGATTTTGTCCAAAGAAATCCTTCTTTTCTTGTGAAAGTAAGGTCGCCTTTGTTGTTCCTTCGGGGATGACATTTTATGGAGGAGAGTTCATATTGAACTTGTGCTTAGTTACCAAATCTTTGTCGGTAGTGCGACTGTGGAATTTTAGGGGTTATCTTGTATCTTTATTAACTCCTTGATGAATGCATTTAGCTTTGTCTTTATGATTGCATCTTGAAAAAGCGGGGGTACAACAACCACACCCAATATTTCGGTTAGCAATCTGTATGGACAAACTCTAATATACTTTTTAGATAATCAACTAGACAGTCAGACTCAATCTAGATAAAAAGCATACCAAAGAGTTTATATCTCAATCTCTCGATTTGATCTATACTCAAGCAAATAGAAATCTGTGAGTCTTTATCAAATACTAGAGAGGTAACTTGAATGGTACCAAAGACCAATATCCAAGTGTCAATCAATTTAAATCAACAACCAAAAGGTCAGATATTCTAATTGATTGAACAACGCACAACCTGTGATATTTCAATTATATAACAAAATATAATGCGGAATACAAATAACACAGACACCAGAATTTTTTTAACGAGGAAACCGCAAATGCAGAAAAACCCCGGGACCTAGTCCAGATTGAACACACACTGTATTAAGCCGCTAGAGACACTAGCCTACTGCAAACTAACTTCGGTCTAGACTGTAGTTGAACCCCAATCAATCTCACACTGATCCAAGGTACAGTTATGCTCCTACGTCTCTGATCCCAGTAGGATACTACGCACTTGATTCCCTTAGCTGATCTCACCCACAACTAAGAGTTTCTACGACCCAAAGTCGAAGACTTGATAAACAAATCTGTATCACACTGAAAAGTCTATAGGATTGAATAAATCTGTCTCCCACAGAAATACCCAAGAGTTTTTGTTCCGTCTTTTAATAAATCAAGGTGAACAAGAACCAATTGATAACCCAGACTTATATTCCCGAAGAACAACCTAGTATTATCAATCACCTCACAATAATCTTAATCGACGCGTCGAAAGAAGATATTGCGGAATCACAAACGATGAGACAAAGATGTTTGTGACTACTTTTATATCTTGCCTATCAGAGATATCAATCTCAATCCAATCTTTGCGATTGTACTCGTACGATTGAATATGCAAGATCATATCACACAACTACGAGAAAGTAGTATCGGTCTGGCTTCACAATCCCAATGAAGTCTTTAAGTCGTTAACCCGGTTTGAGAAAAGAAAACCAGAGGTTAAAGGAGAATCGACTCTAGCTTACACAACTAGTATCACATGTAAGGTGTGGGGATTAGGTTTCCCAGTTGCTATAGTTCTCCCTTATATAGTCTTTCAAATCAGGGTTTGCAATCAATGTTAGCTTGGTAACAAAGCATTCAATATTCATCGTTAGATGAAAACCTGATTAGATTCAAGCTAATATCTTTCAACCGTTAGATCGAAAACTTAGCTTGTTACGCACAAATGAAATGCACGTTTCTTAGGTTTGTGTAACCGTGCCCAAACATGTACATTTGTTGGTTCAACAATAGTTAACCAAATGGTTAGTCATATGAGCACTTTCATATCAACCATCTTCTTCTTCACCATAACTAGTTCAAATGAACTAGTTAGAGAGTTGTTCAATTGCAAGGAAATCTTATGTACTACACAAGACACAATTGAAGCAAAAATGATTTGTTTCACTCGAATCGGTTCATGAACTTTATAGCCACGGTTTGCAAATAACATTCCTTAATTTATATAAACATGAGTTCACAAACAACCATTTTTAGATATAACCTACTCAAGTTCGCGGACTGGGTTCGCGGACTTAAGTTCCCGGAAGGAGTTCTCAAACTCCAGCATATTTTCTCGGGTCGAGAACTTTCGTCAGTTCGCGGACTGAGTTTATAAACTATGCAAACTTACGGTTCTCTTGATCAACAAAGTTCGCAAACTTTGGTTCAAGGAATAAGGACTTATACATATATGTGTTTTCACAACAATGCTTATATCCATCAATGGTTATATAATCTAAACTCTTATTTCAATCATTGAAACATTCTCAGAGGACGTTATATAGTTGTTATTCACAAACCATTTTTCGTCAGAGCAATTTTCAAAGTGATTGAAACATAACATGATTTTCGTTACTAGGTAGAGATGAATTCAGCTAAAGCAAAATCTTACCAACACATATTTCGAGAAATAGATAGGCGAGATAAACTCGGCTCGAAATAACAAATGTGTATAATCAAAGTCTATATAGCAAAACGACTTTTGTCTCAAGATAGGAGATAAATAGACTTTTAGTGATAGATAAGTTCAAGTCTCCACATACCTTTTTGTCGATGAAGTTCCACAAATTCCTTGAGTAGTTCTTCGTCTTGTATGATGATTCGTCATGGAATTCTTGAGCTCAACTACACTTTATATCCTAGTCGAGACTTAGCTATAGTAGACTAGAAATCAGGACTTATAGTTTTGATCACTAACATTGACAAACATGCTTGAGATATCAACGCATGCGAGTTCGACCGAGCAATGCTCTAATAATCTCCTCCTTTGTGAATTTTAGTGACAAAACTATTAATACATATTGAATACAAAAAAGATAAATATATTTTTGAAGCTCCTATTCCACATGTCTAATCTTCAACATTACTCGAAATCTTCGTCACTTCCAAGTAGTCCAATGATCCCAAAGGTTGTAAGTTTAGCATCATCGTTGTTGAAAATCCGTAGCTATAACAATGAGAAAACAGAATTCTCGATCATTGTTATACAGTGACATAGTATCATTACACAGTATCAAAGTTCAATTATATCACAACTTTGACAACAGTACTATGGTGATATATATCACTCCCCCTTAGTCAATACTCCATCTCACATGGAAAACACTCCCCCTTACATAATGATCTGAAAACCATATGTATTTGTAGTGTGAACTACATATTAATTCTCCCCCTTTTTGTCAATAAAATTGGAAACGGTACAAGAACGGGATCCTAATGAAATTTCCGAAAGATACATTTCATGACTAAAAGAAAGCATATATCAACTTGTTCTTTAGATGCAATCATAAAGACGAAGCTAAATGCATTCATCAAGGAGTTTAAAGATAGAAGATAACCTCTATAATATTCCACAGCCTCACTCCCCACAAATATATGGAAATTAAGCGCAAGTTCAAAAGAACTCTCCCCCATAAAATGTCATTCCCGAAGGAACAACAAGAGCGACCTTAATTTCAAAAGAAAAGAAGGATTTCTTTGGACACAAAAAATCACATACGAATATGAATTTGAATCCAAAAGATACTCAATTAAATTAACCAAAAGAGAACCTATGATTAATTTAATCGAAAATGCTCAACATAAGTGAACTTATGGAGACTCAAAAATACTCAATTTGATTAATCACAAGGGAACTCATAATCAATCTAATCGGAATACACAACCAAATTAACCACAAAAAGTAATAAATTTAATTGTTATGCTCGACATAAGAGAATCTATGGAGTAATAACTAAGTTAATCATAAGAAATAATCAACTCAGTCAAAAGTAGTCAACATAAGAAAACTTACGGAGCCCCACAGTAATACATAATAAATTATGGATCAGGGAAGACCAATACTGCAGAATACACAAGGATTCATTCTATTTTCCATCACTATTTGCATAACGACATACAATAAACATAATCCTTGCAAAAAAAATTTTTAACCTATCTTCCATCAATAATTGACACAATAGGTTTAACTTTTGTATTTGTCAAAAGTCCATTTATTCTTTTATCAATACGTGAATATCGACTTACGAAAGACTTTACTTTTGACAAGGTATGGGATAATCACAGTTCACGGACGCAAACACACATATCCCATAAAACATTGCAATATATAAAACCATAAAGATTAATACTGAAATAATCATCTTCCAAACAATGTTTTAGAATTTAAACAAATAAACCTAAAAACATGAAGATGAAAACGTTGGACATAGCTATGTGTAATCACAATAATGACTATTTCAAACTCTAGTTATTCTTCTAAACAAAACAAGAGAGTAGAAGATTTACTAGGCAATATAGAGATTTCTCAAGGCATCTACCGAGAATTCCTTCTCATTATTGAAAAACCCATTGATTATGGGATCATTCAATTCCTCCAAATCTTCAGAAATATCAGTTAACTCACTGAGTTCTCTTTTTAGATCACGCATGGTGTTCTTGGTTAGAGACAACATATCTTCATAGTGAGTTATCTTTTCCAAAGAGGAAACAATTTGAGATTTTAAATTATTTCTCTTGTTGATGAAATCTTTCACCATGCCTCTAAAATTATTATCAAAATGACAACCAGATAAGAGACAGTTAGAGGAAGAACCTTCTCCATTATTTGTAGCCTTCACTTTCTTCACCTTTGAGGAAGAAATTCCTTTACACAGATACACGTTAGCTATCTCGACTGCATTCCTGGTGCCTCTAGTTACAGGAGCCATGAAACTGTATCTTTTAGGGAAAAAAAGGGAGTCTACAAATATTTTTATAGATAGACTAATGAACGATTAAACCCTAGAAGAACAATTCTTTTGTTGTTTGATGATCAAATATCTATATTGTTAGGAGAATATATTCTTAAAAAAAATACAATACTTGAGCCAAAAAGATGCAAAACCTCATTTTCTCAAGTTAAAGATGAGGATGCGAACGTCTCTGAGACTAGACAGAGAAGTTGTGATCCAAATGCTCCCCTTGTTTATCACATAGTGATTTACCAAGGTTTGTTGTATAAACAGAATTCCTACCTCTTCTGATTATGGAAGTATTGGTCCGATGAGACACTTGTTGATTATCCAGATTCATCTTTTGCATGTTCTTTTGAAATCTGGAAATTCTTTTGTTGTTACTCTTGAGTCTCCAACACGTGCTTTGAACATGATTTGCATTTCCACAAAACGAACAAATCAAGGATCCTTTGTCTTGTTGAAATGCCTTTTGTTTATCACAACTGTCATCCTTTATTTTTCCATGATTAATAGAAACAATATGGTTGACAATGCCTGCAGTCTTGCTTTTAAATCCTAAACCATTTGTATTTCCAAAGGATTTCTGACCAAATAACATTGTTGAGATTTTGTCAGAACTTCTGGATAATCTTTGTAAAACATCCTTGAGAGTATTAGTCTCTTTTTCCTTTAGAGCTACAGTTCTGGTGAGTTCATCATTAAGACAGTCTATCTCAAGATCTTTCACCTGGATCAATGATTCTTGTTTCTTCAATGAAGATTTTAGTTGAATATTTTCTTGAAGAACCTCTCTATTCAAGAATTCAAAAATCTCTGTGTCAGACTCAAATTCTGAATCAGACTTTGAGTATGTGGATGTTTCTGTCGCATGAGATGAGGGTTCATCACATCCATCAGATGTTTTCAAATTTCTGACACTTACGGATTTTTCTTTCACAGAATCATTAGCAGCAATAGCTGACAGAAGATGTTTATCACATCTAATGCTTCTTTTTACAAATTCTTTGATCTTTTCTGTTATTAATGGTTTATTGAACCAAACACCATTTGGGAAACATTCATCAGCCCAAGACAAGTTAGAGGTTTCACTTGTGTCGTAAACAGCGTTGAATGCGAAGGTTTGAACAAAATTTTGATCAAGAATTTTTATCTTTCCAAGAGAGGCATTACTGGAGAGGGTGTTGAGGTTATTTCCTCCATCGATGACATGCTTCTTAGAAACGTATCTATTGTCTTCAAATATAGTTTCTAAGATATCCCGGGCATCTTTAGACTTAGTGCAAGTAGACACATAGTGCTGAAGGTCTGGGGTAATGGCCTGTCTGATAGCATTTAATCCGTCATAGTTCAGCAATGCAACAAGAGACTCTTCAGGACTATAACTACCAACATCCTTAGGTATAGATACATCGCCTTCTGTATTAACCGGAGGATCATAGTCATTAGTGACACGTACCCAGGTTTGAAAATCACGAGCTTGAAGAAAAGCACTCATAGCAACTTTCCATCCTGTGTAGTTTGAGCCATCGAAGACTGGTGGTACGTTTATTGAGATAGCACCTCTGTCCATAGAGTCAGATCGCTACAAACACAGACTTGTAATGTCTTAAACGCGTTTTCCTGCTCTGATACCAATTGAAAAAGCGAGGGTACAACAACCACACCCAATATTTCGCTTAGCAATCTGTATGGACAAACTCTAATATACTTTCTAGAGAATCAACTAGACAGTCAGACTCAATCTAGATAAAAAGCATATCAATTAGTTTATATCTCAATCTCTCGATTTGATCTATACTCAAGAAAATATAAATTTGCAAGTCTTTATCAAATACTAGAGAGATAACTTGAATGGTACCAAAGACCAATATCCAAGTGTCAATGAATTTAAATCAACAACCAAAAGGTTGGATATTCTAATTGATTGAACAACGTACAACCTGTGATATTTCAATTATATAACAAAATATAATGCGGAATAGAAACACAGACACCAGAATATTGTTAACGAGGAAACCGCAAATGCAGAAAAACCCCGGGACCTAGTCCAGATTGAACATACACTGTATTAAAGCGCTACAGACAATAGCCTACTACAAACTAACTTCGATCTGGACTGTTGTTGAACCCCAATCAATCTCACACTGATCCAAGGTACAGTTATGCTCCTACGTCTCTGATCCCAGTAGGATACTATGCACTTGATTCCCTTAGCTGATCTCACCCACAACTAAGAGTTGCTACGACCCAAAGTCGAACACTTGATAAACAAATATGTATCATACAGAAAAGTCTATAGGATTGAATAAATATGTCTCCCACATAAATACCCAAGAGTTTTTTTTCCGTCTTTTGATAAATATGGGTGAACAGGAAACAATTGGTAACCCGGACTTATATTCTCGAAGAACAACCTAGTATTATCAATCACCTCGCAATAATCTTAATCGACGCGTCGAAAGAAGATATTGCGGAATCACAAACGATGAGACAAAGATGTTTGTGACTACTTTTATATCTTGCCTATCGGAGATATCAATCTCAAGCCAATCTTTGCGATTGTACTCGTACGATAGAATATGCAAGATTAGATCACACAACTACGAGAAAGTAGTATCGGTCTGGCTTCACAATCCCAATGAAGTCTTTAAGTCGTTAACCTGGTTTGAGAAAAGAAAACCAGAGGTCAAAGGAGAATCGACTCTAGCTTACACAACTAGTATCACACTAATGTGCGGGGATTAGGTTTCCAAATTGCTAGAGTTCTCCCTTATATAGTCTTTCAAATCAGGGTTGGCAATCAATGTTAGCTTGGTAACAAAGCATTCAATATTCTTCGTTAGATGAAAACCTGATTAGATTCAAGCTAATATCTTTCAAACGTTAGATCGAAAACTTAGCTTGTTACACATAAATGAAATGCACGTTTCTTAGGTTTGTATAACTGTACCCAAACATGTACATTTGTTGGTTCAACAATAGTTAACCAAATGGTTAGTCATATGAGCACTTTCATATCAACCATCTTCTTCTTCACCATAACTAGTTTAAATGACTCAAATGAACTAGTTAGAGAGTTGTTCAATTGCAAGTAAATCTTATGTACTACACAAGACACAATTGAAGCAAAAACAATTTGATTCACTCGAATCGGTTCATGAACTTTATAGCCACGTTTTTCAAATAGCATTCCTTAGTTTATATAAACATGTGTTCACAAAAAATCGTTTTTAGATATAACCTACTCAAGTTCACGGACTTAAGTTCCCGGACGGAACTCTCAAACTCTAGAAGATTTTCTCGGGTCGAGAACTTCTGCCAGTTCGCGGACTGAGTTTACATACTATGCAAACTTCCGGTTCTTTTGATCAACAAAGTTCACAAACTTTGGTTCAAGGAATAAGGACTTATACATATATGTATTCCCACAACAATGCTTATATCCATCAATGGTTATATAATCTAAACTCTCATTTCAGTCATTGAAACATTCTCAGAGGACGTTATATAGTTGTTATTCACAAACCATTTTTCGTTAGAGCAATTTTCAAAGTGACTGAAACATACATGACTTTAGTCACTAGGTAAAGATGAATTCGGTTAAAGAGAAAGTTGACCAACACATATTTCGAGAAATGGATAGGCGAGATAAACTCGTCTCGAAATAGCAAATGTGTATAATCAAAGTCTATATAGCAAAACGACTTTTGTCTCAAGATAGGAGATAAATAGACTTTTGAGTGATATATAAGTTCAAGTCTCCACATACCTTTTTGTCGATGAAGTTCCACCAGTTCCTTGAGTAGTTCTTCGTCTTGTATGATGATTCTCCATGGAATTCTTGAGCTCAACTGCACTTTCTATCCTAGTCGAGACTTAGGTATAGTAGACTAGAAATCAAGACTTATAGTTTTGATCACTAACATTGACAAACATGCTGGAGATAGCAACGCATGCGAGTTCGACCGAGCAATGCTCTAACACATCTAAATAAGTTGGTAAGGTATTTTGTTTTAGTCATGAAGTATCTCCGTGGAAATTTCATGAGGATCCCACTAGTTTTCGTACCTTTTCCAATTTATATTGACAAAAAGGGGGAGAATTAATGTGTAGTATGATACTACAAATACATATGGTTTACGGATCATTATGTAAGGGGGAGTGGTTTTCATGCTGAGATAAAGTATTGACTAAGGGGGAGTGATGAATATCATGATAGTATTGTTGTTAAAGTTGTGATGCAATTGGACTTTGATGATGTGTAATAATATTATGACACTGTATAACAATGATTGGGAGCATTTTGTTTTCTCATTTTTATAGCTACGGATCTTCAACAACTATGATGCCGAACTGACAACCTTTAGGATCATGGAGTACTTGGAAGTGACGAAGATTTCGAGTCGCGTTGAAGATGCCAAGGAGATCAAGCATGTGGATGGTGTTAGAGCATTGCTCGGTCGAACTCGCATGCATTGCTATCTCAAGCATGTTTGTCAATGTTAGTGATCAAAACTATAAGTCTTGATTTCTATTCTAATATAGCTAAGTCTCAGACTAGGTTAGAAAGTGTAGTTGAGCTCAAGGACTTCATGGTGATTCATCATACAAGAAGAAGAACTACTCAAGGAACCGGTGGAACTTCTCGACAAAAAGGTATGTGAAGACTTGAACTTATCTGTCACTGAAAAGTCTATCTACTCTATCTCCTAATCTTTGAGACAAGAAGTCGTATGCTATATATATAGACTGGATTATACACATTTGGTATTTCGAGCCGAGTATACCTCGCCTATGCATATCACGAAATATGTGTTGGTAAGCGTTTTTCTTCGATCAAGTTTATCTTTACCTAGTGACGAAATTCATGATATGTTTCAATCACTTTGAAAATTACTTTGACGAGAAATGGTTTGTGAATAAAAACTATATAAAGTCCTCTAAGAATGTTTCAATGATTGAAATGAGAGTTTAGATTACATAACCAATGGTGGACATAAACATTGTTGTGGAAACACATTTATGTATAAGTCCTATTCCTTGAACCAAAGTTTGCGAACTTTGTTGATCAAGAGAAACCGGAAAATGGCGTGAGCCAACTCCGAGAACTGCCGAACTCCTCATCCCGAGAAATTCTGCTGGAGTTGACAAACTAGACTAGTCCGCGAACCCAGTCCGTAAACCCAGTCCGCGAACCGGTGAAAGTCTTTGCCGCGATTTTCTGCTGGAGTTTGTAAACTCTACCGGTTGCTTAAGTCCGTGAACCTAGTCTGCGAACTTGAGAAAGGTTATATATTTGAAGATGATTTCTGAACTTAAACTTATAAAGATTAAGGAATGCAGTTTTCAAACCGTGGCTATAAATTTCATGAACCGATTCGAGTGAATGAAATCATCTTTGCTTCAATTGTGTATTGTGTAGTACATAAGATTTCCTTGCAATTGAAAAACTCTCTAACTAGTTCATTTGAGTCATTTGAACTAGTTATGGTGAAGAAGAACATGGTTGATATGAGATGCTCATATGGCTAACCTTTTGGTTGACTATTATTGAACCAACAAGTGCATACGTTTGGGTACGATTAAAAAACCTAGAAACTTGCATTGTTAAGTGTGTGTAACAAGCTAAGTTTTCGATCTAACGGTTGAGAATATTAGCTTGAATCTAAATCAGATTTTCATCTAACGGTGGATATTGTTTGCTTTTTTACTAAGGAAAAACCCTGATTTGAAAGACTATATAAAGGAGACATCTAATATTGTGCAAAACTAATCCCCACACCTTACGTATGATACTATTTTGCGTACTAGAGTCGATTCTTCTTTAACCCTCTGGTTTTCTTTTCTCAAACCGGGTTAACGACTTAAAGACTTCATTGGGATTGTGAAGCCAGACCGATACTACTTTTATCGTAGTTGTGTGATCTGATCTTGCATCTTCTATCGTACGAGTAAAATCATATTGATTCGCTTGAGATTGATATGTCCGATAGGGAAGATATAAAAAGTAATCACAAACGTCTTCGTCTCATCGTTTGTGATTCCACAACATCTTCTTTCGCTACCATATGATTAAGATTTTTGTGAGGTGGTTGATTAATCTAGGATGTTCTTCGGAAATATAAGACCGGATTATCAATTGGTTCTTGTTCACCTTGATTATTATCAAAATACGGAACAAAACATTTAGGGTTTATCTGTGGGAGACAGATTGATCCTTTGATAGATTTGTCTGTGTGAGACAGATTTGTTTATTGTTAAATCCTGCGATTTTGGATCGTAGCAACTCTTAGTTGTGGGTGTGATCAGCTAAGGGAATCAAGTGCACAGTATCCTGCTGGGATCAGAGGCGTAGGAGCATAACTGTACATTGGATTAGTGGGAGATTTATTGGGGTTCAACTACAGTCCAGTCCGAAGTTATCTTGGAGTAGGCTAGTGTCTGTAGCGGCTTAATACAGTGCGTGTTCAATATGGACTAGGTCCCGTGGTTTTTTTGCATTTGCAGTTTCCTCGTTAACAAAATTTCTGGTGTCTGTGTTATTTCAATTTCCGCATTATATTGTTTTATCTTTATAATTGAAATACAGGTTGTGCGTTTGAATCAATCAATTGGAAATCTGACCTTTGGTTTTTGATTGATCCTTGGATATTGGTCTTTGGTACCATCCAAGTTATTTCTTGTGTTTGATTAAAGACTCGCTGATTTCTATTAGCTTGAGTAAATCAAAACAAGAGAGAGATATTAACTCCTCGATATACTTTAATCTAGATTGAGTCTGACTTTCTAGTTGATTCTCTATTAAAGTATATTGGAGTTAGTACATACAGATTGCTAAGAAAAATGTTGGGTGGTGTTGTTAAACCCCCGCTTTTTCAATTGGTATCAGAGCAGGCAAACACATTCAAGACCTTACAAGTCTGTGTTTGTAGTAATCTGAGTCTAAGGACAGAATCTCTTATGCATACCAAAATGCCTCCTAAAGCTTTCAACTATGTCAGTTGTCTCGGGAATACCTCAAAGGATTGTTCCTTAGTTGATTCTTCCGAATCCCGAGGTAGGAAGATTGTCTTATCTTGTGTTCATCACTCTTCCTCCAATGAGACATTGGACACAATGGTGAAAGCTGAAATGGAGCTCACCAGAATAGCAAAAAATTCTACTTAGTTCGTTGATCTTCAGAATCATGATCAACTCATCGATGAATTTGAAAAGTCTATTGATCGAGAACGTGTAATCTATAACATTATTGAGTCCTTCACTAAGGATATTGAGAAACTTCTTTAAGAGAATAATCTACAGCGTGAAAAGATTTGTGATCTTGAAAAGGTTATAAAAGAAGGCTCAATTAGAGAAAAACGGTTGATCAAGACGCATTCATCTGAACTTGACATACTTCGTGTTGAAAAAGAGAAGCTAGAAGCATCACTTTCACTAGCCCATAAACAGTTGTTTGAGGGTGAAAACGGTTTCTGCTGATTTTGGTAATTTCGGGGGTGTGGGTGAGAAACGAATTTAAACCCTAAACAATGTACTGCAAGGGACTACTTTAGATTCGAGAGATCAATCTGTACAAATCCGACCTAAACCAAGAAATGTCCGTTCCAAACTTGCTTTGTTCACAAAGTGAAGGAGAAGGGTTGGTTTTGGGGAGGGAAGCGAAGAAACTGTTGAGGCCAGAATAGTTGATTCTGGAAGAGTAGTTGTTTCACGACTTGTATCAGAAAGTGGGAAGCTAACAGATGGAAATCTAGCAAATATTTTCTGAGTGTTGTATCCTCCTGACCTGAACTTGTTGTTCGGTGGAAATAGGTAATGCCTATTTATACAAGTCGAAGTGAAATGTACTCTGGTCTCATTAAGAAATGGAAAACGGGTGAGTAAATGGGAGGAGGTGGTAACCGGTAACGCTTGGAATTGATGTTCCATAAAACAAAGCGTTTCACCATTACTCCCTGTATTTACTAACCGCCTCATCCTTATGACACTTTCTTATAACGAGCGTAGTGTACGCCGCACGCTGTAAATCGCCAAACCAATACCCAATGAGCATCCCCCAGTTTGTGACATGTGTTGATATCTCGAGTTTTTTCGTGGAAAACATGTAGCATGTTGTTGTTGTCTAGCAAGTTGAGCTTGGGAGACTTGCCGGCTCAGTGGTGATCTTCAACGGTCGAGATTTTGCATCTTAAGAGGAAGGTAGTCGTTGATTATTGCAACCTTTCGTTTGGTAGCCAGTGGAATGAAAGTATGATCAGTATGGATTTAATGTGGCCCAGTTTAGGCGCGGCCAAAAGTTAGGGTTTTGGCTTTGTTTAGGCGCGCCAAACTAGGGACAAAGGTTGCCATGCGTTAGGTGGTAACCTTGGATGGATAAGATCTGCATCTTAGATAAAAAAGTGGTCATCGATTGTTGCAGGCCTTCGTTTTGGTAGCCGCATAGGGAAGGCCGACATGGTATGGCGCGGCAAGGTGGTTTGCATGCCATTGGCACATGTGGCATGGCATGCCTTAGCGCGGTTTGGCGTGGCCAATACTAGGGTTTTGGGCCAAAGGTTACCATGCGTTGTTTGGCGACCTTGGACGGCTAGGATTTGCATCTAGGATGGAAGGGTGGCCGTTGATCGTCGCACGCCTTCGTTTTGGTAGCCGCATGGGGAAGGACAGCATGGTATGGCGCGGCAAGGTGGTCGGCATGCCATTGGCACATGTGGCATGGCATGCCTTGGCACTGTTTGGCGTGGCCAAAACTAGGGTTTTGGGCCAAAGGTTACCATGCATTGTTTGGCGACCTTGGACGGCTAGGATTTGAATCCAGGATGGAAGGATGGTCGTTGATTGTCGCACGCCTTCGTTTTGGTAGCCGCATGAGGAAGGACGGCAAGGTGGTTGGCATGCCATTCGCACACGTGGCATGGCATGCCTTGGCGCGGTTTGGCGTGGCCAAAACTAGGGTTTTAGGACAAAGGTTACCATGCGTTGTTTGGCGACCTTGGTCGGCTAGGATTTGCATCCAGGATAGAAGGGTGGTCGTTGATCGTCGCACGCCTTCGTTTTGGTAGCCGCATGGGGAAGGCTGGCATGGTATGGCGCGGCAAGGTGGTTGGAATGCCATTGGCACATGTGGCATGGCATGCCTTGGCGCGGTTTGGCGTGGCCAAAACTAGGGTTTTGGGCCAAAGGTTACCATGGTTGTTTGGCGACCTTGGACGGCTAGGATTTTCATCCAGGATGGAAGGTTGGTCGTTGATCATCACACGCCTTCGTTTTGGTAGCCGCATAGGGAAGGACGGCATGGTGGGGCCAATGCCAATGGAGGATGGCTTGGCATAGTGGGGCTAAAGGTTTGGTACGGACGACTTGACATGGTGGGGCCAAGGGTTTGGCATGCCATTGGCGCATGGTGCGGCTAGCATGGTTGGGGCGAAGACAAGGCGTGGTTGGCTTGGCATGGTGGGGCCAAGGGTTTGGCATGCCATTGGCGCATGGTGCGGCTAGCATGGTTGGGGCCAAGGCAAGGTGCGGTTGGCTTGGCATGGTGGGGCCAAAGGTTTGGTATGCCATTGGCGCATGGTGCGGCTAGCATGGTTGGGGCCAAGGCAAGGTGCGGTTGGCTTGGCATGGTGGGGCCAAGGGTTTGGCATGCCATTGGCGCATGGTGAGGCTAGCATGGTTGGCATGCCTTGGCGCGGCGATGTGGCTGGCATGGTTGTCATGCCTTGGCGCGGAGATGTGGCTGGCATGATTTGCCATTGGCACAGTGGTGCGGCTGGCATGGTTGGCATGCCTTGGCGCGGAGATGTGGCTTGCATGGTTTGCAATTGGCACAGTGGTGCGGCTGGCATGGTTGGCATGCCTTGGAGTGGTAGCATGAGAATTAGGGTTTGGTATGTACGAAGATGATGTCGGTCAATACTAAGGGTTTTGCAGTGGAACATGACACATGTATAAAAAAAAGGTACCCTGGTAATTCTTACGTAGGTATGTTGAATGATTCAATAAATGCGCTAGTGGTTGTAGTGACATCATGTTAGATGTAAGGTTTTACGATTTTAACCCTAAGCTAAAAACCACTTTCAAAATTAAGTCCCCTGCTTAGCTCGGAACATGAGCATTGTTGCTAGGTAAGCATAAGATGGTGAAGGGCCAGGACAAAATCGAAATGGCAAGTCATGAAAAGATGGTCAGGAAGACCCGACTAACCTTTTTTGAGAGGTAAGGAGAATTCGTGATTCTTGTGTTGGCGGCCTTGCGTAAATTCTACTCGTGGTGTTTCTGGATAGACCTTGAAATGGTAGAGGCGGTTGCTTGTTGAGATGCAGACTGTCGTCTTGGCTTGGTCACGCATTATCTTGGCTGGGCTAGGAAACGCAGAGGTGATGGATTAGCGATTTGTCGGTGTTGGTACGGCTTGAGCGGAGCCGCTGGCGTTGGTCGGCTTGGAATGGGAGCCGCATGCATTAGTCGGCTTAGAATGGGATCCGTAGGCGTTGGTCGGCTTGGAATAGGATCCGTAGGCATTGGTCGGCTTGGAATGGGAGCCGCAGGCATTGGTCGGCTTGGAATGGGAGCCGTCATCATTGGTCGTCTTGAAATGGAGCTGCTTGCGTTGCTCGGATTGGAGTGGAGCTAGCTTGAGTTCCTTGGAAGGATGACGACTGGATTCAGTTCCGTGGAAGGATGATGACTGGATTCAGTTTCATGGGATGATGGCAACTTTGTCTGAATTAGGGTTTGGCATGCCGAAACCCTAATTAGCGCCCTTTACTAGAATCGATGTAGAATTCTCGTACGCACTCGGATTTTGACGGTCCGCCCCTCCATTCTGAACGGAAAAGAATTTCCTATCTCCCTTCGAGGGAATATTTAGGTTTTGAGCTCGTTCGGGAGGTGAGAACAGCTCGACAGTAAAATTCAGGAAGAATTGCGGGCCCGCGAAATGATGGCAGCTTGCTTTAGTTCCGTGGAAAGATGATAACTTGCTTTGGGAAGATAACAACTTGATTCAGTTCCCTAGGAAGGTGACGACTGGCTTCGGGAAGATAACAACTTGCTTCAGTTCCCTAGGAAGGTGACGACAGGCTTCGGGAAGGTAACAACTTGCTTCAGTTCCATGGGAAGGTGACGACTGGCTTCAGGAAGATAACAACTTGCTTAAGTTCCTTGGGAAGGTGACGACTGGCTTCGGGAAGGTAACAACTTGCTTCAGATTTTAGCATGCTTCAACCCTAATTAGCGCCCCTTACTAGAATTGCTGTAGAATTCTCGTACGAACTCGGATTTTGACGGTCCGCCCTACACGCGCGAGAATATTTAGGTTTTTAGCTCGTTCGGGAGGTGAAAACATCTCTACAGTAAAATTCAGGAAGAACTCAGGAGGGATGTTGCGGGCCTGAGGTGGCATAGTCGCGCCCAATCATCCGTTTCATGGAGAAAGAAGGAATCTTTATTTTGTTCAAACTCTAGAAACTCCGTCCGCATGAAAAGAGATACTGACCTTCTTCTGTTTTCTGTTACTCGTCCGGATCCGTGCTTTTGTCTGTCTCTCCAGTGGATTCCAAAATTTATCAAACTCCTTTGCATTCTTGGGACGGATGGATGTGGTTGCGTTTTCGGTACATCCTTGATTTTAGGTTGTTCAGTGCCTGGACCCTCTGATCGCGATGACAATATGTTGTGGATGCTTGTATTGGTCGTAATCTTCCGGAGACACCGGATGAAATAGATGAGTTGGGATACGTTTCGTTGGCGATGTGCTAATATCAAGTCTTCAAAGACTTGGTTCCAAGGGGCATCCTTCGAACCATCTTCCGAATCTTGGACTATCGTGTGGAATGGGATGTGGTGAGCAGTCCCCAGTTATGCTTCTGTTAGATCTGATGGCTTGGCCGAATATGTGAATGTATCTTTGTGGCGTGCATTTAGAGTTTTCGGTGCACATGTACAGCTTCATGTTGAGAAATTCATGAGGCTAAACTTCGACAGTGATAATGTTGAAATAAGAAATAACCTGGTTGAGGGGAGTGAAAGCGTCCCATGTTGGTAGTTGATAGACACATTTTTGTGTCCAATTTGTCTCGATTCTATATATTGTTAGGGCTCATTTTTGTACTTATTATGGTGTTTTATTTATTTGTAGGTATTTTTGGCTAATAAACATTTTTGGAAAAAATTGGCTCGAAAAGTTGACGGAAAGCACCCGGAGGAAACTTTTTATTCGGACCCCCGGCTTGGATAAGGGGCAACCCCAGGACACCCCTTAAGGCAGCTGCTAAAGGCACCCCTACTATGGATAGGGGGCGCCCTTTCTTCTTCACGGTTTCAAATCCAGAAAATTGGCGGAAAAAATTTGGCAGTTTTGGCAATCGTGATTTGGAGGAGTTTGAGGTCGATTAAACCTCTGATTTTCATAGGATAGACTCCTTATGGGTCTAGGAATCTGATATGGGTGTTTAAATCGATTAGACTGGGCTCAATCGACGGATTTTTATCACAATAGAAATATATGGAAAGTCACGTGTGTGACCTGTTTTGTATCACAATAGAGAGATTAAAGTGCAGTAAACCTTCCCAAAGATTTGTATCTATCTAAGGAAGAGTTTAGAATAAAAAGGAAAGCTCAGAAACGCGTAGAAATTCTAAAACAAGAAATTGGCGCAACTTTGCCGTCAAGAGAAGGAAAGAGATTTTGGAAGATTTGGGAGAGATTTAATCGATATTTTTGATATAAATAGATGTCTTGGGTCATATAGAAGGGGTGTCGAGAGTTTGGGAACCTAAGGAGAGCCAGAGAAGAAGAAATCAGAGCTTTACCAAACTCTGTTTCTGCTGCTGCTGCTGAAGAGAAAGAACGCGAAGAACATTGACGCACGGGAAACAGTCGCAGAACAGTGTCGTTGTTTAACAGCTGAAGAACATTAAGCTGTGCAGGACAGTCGTATTCTAGGTTCTTAAAATCAGCGACAAAGCAACAGTATTTACAACAGTTTTCTGTAACAGTTCCATTGTAACAGCTGTTTTGCAACACCAATACACTGCTGCAAACAGTCTGTGTTATTACTTTTCACTCTTTTAATCATCTTTTGAGAAACAAACACATATTTTGAGATCATGATTAATATGAGGAGCTAAACCCCATTGTTGAGGCGATAGAGGAAGCTATTTTTCCAACGAAAAGTGGTATATTCTATTTTATCTTTTTATTTGCAATAATTATATGATTATTTGCCTTGAACTATTATTGAATATGATTTTTATTTGAGTGATTGTGATCTATTTTGATGGAGTATGCTTAGTTTTAATACTTTTGATGCTTCATACTTGTTATTTACAATTACTACTTTTGAAAATCTACTTGTTGCAATATTTTAGAATCAAATTAAACGAGAAAATTGCATAAATATAAGTATTGGTTTAATCACTTTGAACTTGGAAAATAGTGGAATCTTAGCCTCAGTGTTTAGTATTGATATCATCTTTGATTGAGTTTGCTATAATTTTTAGTGAGTTTTCTATTTTAATATTAGAATTTAAGTCTAATTAATATCCTTCACAAGTCTGAGAATCGAACCACTTTTACCACTATCTACAAATCACATCAATTTTTGGCGCCGCCAACGCGGACTTGTTTTTAGGGTTTTAGATTTATTTTATTTTTTTGTCTTTTTTTATGTTTTTGGGTATTTATCTTGTGTCTACAGGTTCTGGATCATAAAAAAAAAATTGAGCCAAGGAGTTTGGTGATTTCATAAAGACTTGGAGCTAAAGATTAAAGCAAAAAGAACAGAGAAGAAGACAATTTTATTTTAGACAATTTTAGTTTAAGGTTTGTTTATTTTATTTTAGAAAAAAAACTGTATTTGGGTTTATTATTTTTGTAATTTTTCTTTATTATTTTGGACTTTTGGACTTTTGGACTTTGGGACATTATTTTTTTTATTACCCTACGGAAGGGTACTTTAAATATAAACTGTTTGCAGAGAAGGAGGACAATTAAGATATTGTCTCTGCACCTTGGGTTCGTACACTAGACATCGGAGTCAGTGGCCCGAGTCGACTACAACCGATTCATCCCCCGTCTGGAACGGGAGGTAAGAATCTAAACACTCGCGAATCCCCTGTCAGCGAGTTACTGGACTCCTTCGTATGCATATATGTTGAGGACTGAATACGGACATTTATTTTTCTAGTAAAGGGCAAGGCCTGGCCATACAAGATAAGGGTTCGGATTTCATCACCATTCTCTTCTTGCCCGCTTTAGGAACACGTAACCTGTGCGAACTTAAGCCTAAAATTTTGACTAGAACGAGACCGATAGGGTAACGAGCTTAACAGGAAAGTCATTCGAAAAATATTGATTACTCTTTTAAGCATACTTCGAAGTTCTTGACGGTTTCTGTAAGTGGAATGTATGACTGCGCCGCCTTGTAATACCGGTGAGGCCTTGGGTATCAAAGCTCCACCGAGCTTCCCTCGCCTCTATTTAACTTACGTTAACTCGGATTGATTCCAGAGGGGTTTGCTTAAATTGTAACGAATTCCCGTTCGAAGGATTAGAAGCTGGTCTAGAAACAATATAAGTGGAGCCATCATGATTTTTGTTTGCTAGAAATCAATAGGTTTGATTTGGTTGAGTCGGCCTTGATCTGTGTTTGCTTACCATTCCAATTTAGAAAATTCTATTGTATGCCTGAACGTAAAAGAGACGCACTAGGTAGATTTATTAAAGAGAAACCTAGTAGTTCGAAGCATCTCAATTACCTTAATCTAGAAAGTACGACTTTTGAAGAGTCTGTTTTTGAACGTCCTTTGACTGAGGAGAGAATCCATGTTGCTTCGATAGCGCCAGGAATGGCAACTTTGAAAGCTTTGTTGAATCCAACTAGGACTACTCGTCCTTCGTGTATTAAGTTAGCTGAAACGGAGGCACCCTATGAACTGAAACCTGGGACCTTACAGATGCTCCCAATATTTTTAGGGAAATAAAATGAAAACCCTTATTACCATGTTAGGGATTTTGAGGAAATTTGTACTAGTCTAAGAATTAGAGGCTTAGATGATGATGCTTTGAAACTTAGGTTACTCCCATTTTCCCTGAAAGATAAGGCCAAGTTGTGGCTGTATAATTTGGACTCCGAGTCAATTGAGACATATGAACAACATACATCTGCCTTTTTCAATAAGTTTTTCCCTAGGCACAAAACATCGTTTATTAGGACGCAAATATGCACATTTTCACAACAAGAGGGAGAATCTTTATATAGGTATTTGGAAAGGTTCAATGATTTATTATCCCAGTGTCCTCATCATGGTTTAGAAAAGGTTAGGCTAGTTCAGATCCTTTATGAGGGTTTAGATTACTCCACAACGACCATGGTTGAGTCTCTATGCACTGGTGGATTTGAAAACCAAACTGTTGATGCGGCGATGGAATTTTTTAATGAAATCGCCGAAAAAACCCAGCAATGGGAAAATAGTAGGGCACCCCAGAAAATAATTTTTTTAAGTAGAGGAAACGTTAATAAGGTAGAAGGAGGCTATGAATCAGATGCCATAATTGTTGCTATAGCAAAAAGGTTAGAAGCCTTAAAAGTGGGCCAGACTAGTGGTAGAGTGGAGCCTTTTTGGGAAGACAAGAATATTGAAGAGCAGTCCAATGCTCTTTATAATAACACTAGATTTGATAACCGTCAAAAGATTGACCCATATTCAGAAATCTATAATCCTGGTTGGAGAAACCATCCGAACCTTTCCTGGTCTAAGGGCCAAAGTCAAGGTCAGTTTAGTAATTCTAATGCTCCCCCAGGTTTTGGCTATACTAAGAATCCTTCAGGACTAGCTCAGTTTCAGAATCAGTCAGATAAGAAAATCCTAAGTTTAGAGGAATCTCTCGCCTTGTTAACTCAGCAAACTGCAAAATTTCAGTTATCCGTAGAACCGAATCTAGAAGCTAGTAACAGGATAGGACAAGAAAATAATCAGGCTATTTCCGTGTTAAAAACTCAGGTTGGTCTGATAAGTGATTCTTTGAGAGAAAAAGGTAAGTTTCCTAGTCAAACACAACCCAATCCTAGAGGAGTTCATGAATTAGGTGCAAAACCATCGAATCAATTGAATGTTGTTAGAACCCTTAGAAGTGGTAGAGTTGTAGACAATAAGGTAACCATGCCCGATAGTGAACATACTGTAGTTCACCCCTCAGGATCTCACCTCTCAGGACCAGTAGCTGAAGAGACTGATAAAGTTTTTGATAATATGAATTCGGTTCCTCAAAGGTCTGATTTTAGGCCTAGAGCCCCACTTCCTCAGCTATTAGTACCAACAAAGAAGGAATCGAACTTTAATGATATAGTGGAGGTTTTTAAGCAAGTTACCATAAACCTTCCCTTATTAGATGCAATTAGGCAAATTCCTGCTTATGCCAAGTTCCTTAAGGATATGTGTACGCGAAAGCGAAAACTTAACGTCCATAAGAAAGCCTTTTTAGATAGTCACGTAAGTTCAATCATTCAGAACACCACAAATCCAAAGTACAAAGACCCAGGTTCTCCTACATTTGCTTGCACAATAGGTAACTTCCGGGTAGAAAAAGCTTTACTTGACTTAGGAGCCAGTGTGAACTTACTGCCATTCCATGTATACTTACAACTAGGACTTGGTGAAATGAAACCTACTCAGATGACACTGCAGTTAGCTGATAGGTCTGTTAAAATCCCTCGAGGTGTTATCGAGGATGTTCTTATTGAGGTCGACAAGTTTATTTATCCAGTAGATTTCGTGGTCCTAGATACCCAACTTGTCCCTGACCCATAGAACCAGATACCTGTGATTTTAGGTCGCCCATTTTTAGATACGTCTAATGCGATCATTAACTGTCGAAATGGTGTGATGAGTTTATCTTTTGGTAATATGACTATGGAGATGAACATTTTTAATGTCAGTAAGAAACCTCATGAGCTAGATGACACATGTGTTGAGGAGGTGAACATGATAGAAGCCTTAGTTCAGGAGTCATTACCAAACATCTTGTCTGAAGACCCATTAGAAAGTTGTCTATCCCATTTTGGTTTAGATTTTGACGACGATAGCACTATTGAACAGGTGAATGCTCTATTAGATTCTACCCATGTGTTAGACACTGATAGATAGAAAGCTAGGTTCGAACCATTACCAGTTTCTGAGACTACCCTAATTCCTTCTTTAGAAGAGCCCCCAAAGTTGGACCTTAAACCACTGCCCGATACTCTAAAGTATGTGTTTTTAGGCCCATCTGAGACTTTACCTGTGATTGTAGCTTCCGATTTGGATAGTGATCAGGAAAGTAGGCTAGTAAATGTACTTCAAGACAATAAGGAAGCTTTAGGGTGGACTATAGCAGACATTAAGGGTATAAGTCCTACTGTGTGTATGCATCAGATTCATTTAGAGGAAGACTCCAAACCTTCTAGGGAGATGCGACGTCGACTGAACCCTAACATGAAAGAGGTAGTTCGAAAAGAGGTGCTTAAGTTGTTAGATGCGGGTATTATTTACCCAATTTCAGACAGTAAGTGGGTCAGCCCTGTTCAGGTTGTCCCCAAGAAATCAGGTATCATTGTAGTCCAGAATGATAATAATGAATTAATCCCAACCCGAGTGACCACGGGATGGCGTGTGTGTATTGACTATAGGAAATTGAACAAGGTCACAAGGAAGGATCACTTTCCCCTTCCTTTTATCGACCAAATGCTAGAGTGATTAGCTGGACATAGTCACTATTGCTTCTTAGATGGCTACTCCGGTTATAATCAGATCGTTATTGCCCAGAATACCAAGAGAAAATCACTTTTACCTATCCCTTTGGTACCTTTGCGTATAGACGCATGCCTTTCGGGCTATGTAATGCCCCTGCAACTTTTCAACGTTGTATGATGAGCATATTTTCTGATATGGTAGAACGGTTCTTAGAGGTCTTTATGGATGATTTTTCAGTGTTTGGTTCATCTTTCGATGAGTGCTTGCATCATTTGACATTAGTGTTGACTAGGTGTAAGGAAAAAAATTTAGTGCTTAATTGGGAAAAATGCCATTTCATGGATAAATCAGGAATTGTGTTAGGGAACATCGTCTCTTCAAAGGGTATAGAGGTAGACAAAGCCAAAGTTGACCTTATTAAGACTTTACAGGTCCCAAAAACCGTAAAAGATATTAGGTCATTCCTAGGGCATGCAGGTTTTTACCGTCGATTCATTAAGGATTTTAGCTTGATTTCTAGACTTCTTTGCAATTTGCTTGCAAAAGATGTTAAGTTTGTCTTTGATGATGCTTGTTTAGAGGCTTTTGAGAAGCTTAAAACTTTACTCACTACTTCCCCGATAGTCCAGGAACCTAACTGGAACCTACCCCTTTGAGATTATGTGTGATTCTTCAGATTATGCTATAGGCGTCGTTTTAGGACAACGAGAAAACAAATTACTTCATGTGATTTATTATGCTAGCAAAACTCTGATTGATGCCCAAATGAACTACACAACTACCGAGAAGGAACTTTTAGACATCGTGTTTGCCTTGGATAAGTTTAGGTCCTACCTATTAGGTTCTAAGATCATAATCTATACAAATCATGCTGCTTTGAAATACCTTTTATCTAAGAAGGATACCAAACCTATATTGATTAGATGGATCCTATTGTTACAGGAATTTTCCCCAGACATTAGAGACAAAAAGGGTGCAGAAAATGTAGTAGCAGACCACTTGTCTAGGCTAGTTGTTAGTTCCCCTAGTGATTCCCTTCCTATAAGGGATAGCTTTCCTGATGAACAATTGTTATCTTTTTCCCAATCACCTTGGTATGCAAATATAGTGAATTATCTTGTTACTGGTCGAACCCCTCAACATTGGGGTAAGCAAGATCGTTCTAGGTTTTTAGCCGAGGTTAAGCATTTCTTTTGGGACGATCCTTATCTGTTTAAGTATTGTCCGGACCAGATTATTAGGAGATGTGTATCTGAGAGTGACCAGTCTAGTATTATCTCCTTTTGTCATGAACATGCATGTGGGGGTCATTTTAGTGCTAAGAAGACTGCTGCTAAGATTTTGCAATGTGGATTTTACTGGCCTTCGTTGTTTAAAGATTCCCATAGTCATTGTGTTTCTTGTGAGCGTTGCCAGAATTTAGGAACCATTTTCCGTAGAAATATGATGCCTTTGAACCCTATTTTAGTAATTGAGGTCTTTGATGTGTGGGGCATTGATTCTATGGGTCCATTTCCTATTTTGTTTGGTTATCTTTACATACTTGTCGCTGTAGACTATGTGTCTAAGTGGGTTGAGGCGGTTCCGTGTAAAACGAATGACCACAGGGTCGTAGTCCAGTTTTTGAAAGAGAATATACTTACACGTTTTGGTACGTCGCGAGCTATAATTAGTGATTAAGGTTCACACTTTTGTAATAGACCATTTTCTCTTTTAATGAAACAATACGGTATTACCCATAAAGTAGCAACCCCATATCACCCTCAGATTAGTGGTCAGGTAGAGGTTTCCAATAGGGAAACTAAACGTATTCTAGAGAAAACAGTTAATCCAAATAGGAAAGACTGGTCGTCGAGGCTTACTGATGCCTTATGGGCTTACCGTACTGCGTTTAAGACACCCATTGGAATGTCACCTTATCGTTTAGTGTTTGGCAAGGCATATCACCTGCCTGTTGAGTTAGAGCATCGAGACTATTGGGCTATTAAGAACTTAAACTTTTCACTTGACAAGGCAGGAGCTCAAAGAAAGCTCCAGCTCAATGAGTTGGACGAGATTCGTAGAGATGCATACGATAGTGCTAAGGAGTATAAGAACAAAATAAAACTTGTGCATGATAGGAATATTTTAAGAAAGTCATTTTCTCCAGGTCAAAAAGTTCTTCTGTATGACACTCGTTTGCATCTATTCCTCGGGAAGTTGCGCTCTCGGTGGACCGGTCCTTTTGTGATCCGTACTGTTTTTCCTCATGGCGCTGTTGAGATTGAGACACCAGATGGTAGTAGTTATTCGAAGGTTAATGGTCAGCGATTGAAGCCCTTTTTAGAGCCTTTTCCTATAGGTGATGTTGAGGAGGTCCCTCTGGAGGACCCTGTTTACCTTGATTGACCATCGAGGCGATTTTGTATGTTGTATAATATTTTTGTAGGTTTTTGGTTACACTTCACACAGGTACTATCTTTCCGACTTCTCTCTTTACTATTTCCTCATGTTACTTATATTTTTGGTACTGTTCTTTGATTAGAAACATTGAGGACAATGTTAGATTTAAGTTTGGGGGGGGGGGGGTAGAA